>NW_020862389.1:0-7605 GCF_003713205.1 Coffea eugenioides | reverse complement strand
TTCCTACCCGACATACATACCTAGCTTCCTCGAGTCCTATGACAATGATTCGTACACTTATCACATGCCCGGTTCATAACTTATGCTCAAACGAGCACTTAGACATATTCATGAATTTAGGACCACAACACCACTTGGCCCAGTCTCACTCCGCGCAGAGACCACGCGAAGTGGCTCTGATACCAATTGTAACAGCCCCACTTTCCCCTAAGGCGAACCAAAGGGGTTAGCGGACTGCCTGCCCAGCTCTCGCCAGGACTACGGATCAGATTAGAGCTATCCGCTTCAATCCGGAACTTACAAACTCGCGTAAACAAATCAAAATAGTAAAACAACCCAAGATAAAATGAGATGACATCCGGAGCCGGCCATGAATAGTAACCGACCCTTCAGAACCCAACCGAAATAGCTAACAAACATTTACATCTGATCTTTAGCGTTTACAAATCAAAATAACATACAAAAGCTTTCAAAAGATATTACATATACACGGTTTGCCAAATCAAAAGAGAAACGCCCCAAAAGTACACTTAGGGTTTTAATACATGAGCTATACAAAAGATATGTTCAACTAGCTCAAGTCGGCAACCGATTATCAAATCCAGTCCAAAAGTATTTATTTTTCCTGTAAGGAAAACAAAAGGAACAGAATGGGGTGAGCTTGCGCTCAATGAGGTACCAAACAGATAGCATTAAAATCATGGCATTTCACATTTAACAAATCAGATACACATGTCAGATGTAAAGCAAAGGAACCAATGATTCAAATCAGAAGGATACGGGTGGCTCTCAGGAGCCAAATTTTCAGCGCAATACTTGATCCAAACCGGTTGACTCTCCGTCAACGTATATAGAACCAATGCGTCCGTAGACCCCTCTTATCACCGAATTCCGTCCACCAAACACCCCTTTACCAGGCCCGCTCACCTCAAACGAACAAAATGGTAATACTCGAGTATACCGGAATCAAGGGTCTCAATACCCAAAATCCCCGAACAGACTACCGTGGTTCGTTATCTAATCGTCCAGGCCCTTGCCGGCCCGACTCGAATAACTTAGCCACAGGATTGAGCTCATAGGTCATAGAAATCCGAACAGATGCAGACACAGATAACAGATTCAGATACAGATACAGAATAGCAGATTCAGATAGCAGATTCAGACGGCAGATTCAGATAGGCCCTCAAAATTTGCATATGGACAGACAAGAGAACGAGTGTGATAAAGTACACCCTCGTCTCAAACAAATGAAACAAATTGCAGAGCAGAAATCAAGTTAAACAGCAATGGAGGGGAGTGGTACACTCACCGGCTCAACTTCAAAAGTTTTCACTTCAGATTGGCCTTAATCGCCAAGAAACCCTAAAATAACCAAAATAAACCAATTGAAGGTTTTACTTCCAGAATCGAGTAAACAGAATGCACATGTGAGGCTCGACTACACGTCGTACGCCTTGCCAAATAAATACTAGTGGCAAGAAGCAAAAACACGATCCTTGGAAACGAAAAGGTAGCATGAAGACCTAGGCGCAAACAAACCCAAAAGCCCTTTATTTCTACCAAAAGGCAAATCCAACTTTAACAAGAACCAAACGGCCTAGAAAACGGGCAGCACTTCCCCTAAATTTCTTCTTTTTCCAGCCATTAATGGCCTTCCATTATTCCTCAAATCAGCCCCAACATTCAACCAAAGGTTCATCTCATTTCCAAAAGCCGTACAGGGCTCAAAGTGCTACACTTACAAAAGTTAGCTTAGGAAACAACCAAAATGAAAGCAAGCCCTAAGGAGAGACTCGACGAGAGTCATAAAACAATTGCTGAACACAACCCCAATAGGGTTCTCATATGCATAAAATAAGCATTGATAGCAAACCAGAAATTAAATAGATTAGTTTGGCCCCAAATAGAAAACTGTTTTGGCCCTATATTTCGTAGGTATGCCTGTAAAAATTCACTACGATTATCGGATGGGTGTAAGACCCACCTTTCAAGCCAAGAACAGAACTACAAACAATGTAGAAAGTCACTCAATCCAGTTCCTAACAGGAACTAGGTCAAATTATGCAAAATACTATACCAGGAATTCCCAAAAACCAGGTTGCAAATCACACAAAACTGCTATTACTATAACTCAGTTCTTTAAAACAAGTCCAAATGCCGAAATTCCAAAGGCAAATGATAGCTAAGACATCCAGTAACATTTCATCAGAAGACACCAACTTCAAAATCCAAACCAAATCCAGTCAAAATAGGCAATTACTATCGCAGTTCCGCACATTCTGTTCACCAAAAACAGCAACAGTAAAAACGGCATAACTCTCTCTATACTACTCCAAATGCCCTGAAATTTTGCAGGCACTTCATACTCACCAATATCTACAACTTTCATGTTTTGAGAAAAGTCCAATTCGGCTGCTAGCTATGACCTAAAATTTCGGACAGAATAGGGGTTCATGAACCCTAACTTTTCACAATTCACTTCAAATCCAAAATTGGTTGCATTTATCAACAATTCACACCCACTAGAGTCAAAGCCCCTTATTACCAACCATCAAAAACAACCATACCATCAAAATCATATGAAACCAGAAAATTCATCATAAAATGGAAAACTTCACTAAATCAAGCCAAACCAAGAAATAAATCATATATTCCAACACTCAAGCCACTTCTAAGCATACTATAACCATCATTAGGTGTAGTAGAGGTTCAACCATCACTTACCAAGTATCAAGAGATGTAGAGAGGTGTTGGCCACCTTAGAGCTTCAAACAAACTTCACTAATACCCTTACTATCACTAGAAGGAAAGATTGTATGGAGTAAAAACTAAGTTAAACACTTGATTTGGTGGATTTGGACAAGTTGGAAGCTTGAAATGTTGAAGAATTTTCTTCCTTCTTGCAAGTGAGAGGTTCGGCCACAATGAGAAGAAAAATGGTGAATTTTGTGATTTTTTTTAGATATATAATCCTTTGGTCAAAAAAGTCAAAAATGTGAATAGTATTTCTTAAGTCAACTCCAATGATCTTGTGACACTTGTCACTATCATAAATGCATTCCTATCCTTTCTTTTCTCTCTCTCATCAATCAAATCTCACTCTCTACTTATCTCTTAACACCCGATAAATTTTTCACAGTATCCGAAAATTAACCTTATTGGCCGAATTTTTCCGAACTTTTCGCACTAGTGGGTCCCACGTCCAATATATATTCTTAATTTTCTAAAAACTCTCCAATACTAGAAAAATTATCTAAAAACTATAATTGCTCATAAAATTTCCCCAAGAAAATATTTCTAGCCAGAAAATGCAGAAAACATGCCATTAAAGGGGATAAACCCTAGGAAAATTATTAAGAGGAATTTACGGGTTCTCACACTCTCTCCCCCTTAAAAGAATTTCGTCCTCGAAATTCCTTATCATATCTACAACCAGTTAAGTCAAGTACAAACATAAACGATCCACCGAGGAAAGGCCTTTCTAGTTCACCAAATCCTTTCTAACCTAGGCTGTCACATCTTTCGTATCCGGGCGCAAGAATCCCATCTAAGATAATTCACAACTCGAGCCGGCCGGTCCCAAGAGTAAACCATCTTTATTAAGGATTCCTACCCGACATACATACCTAGCTTCCTCGAGTCTCATGATAATGATTCGTACACTTATCACATGCCCGGTTCATAACTTACGCTCAAACGAGCACTTAGACAAATTCATGAAATTAGGACCACAACACCACTTGGCCCAGTCTCACTCCGCGCAGAGACCACGCGAAGTGGCTCTGATACCACTTGTAACAGCCCCACTTTCCCCTAAGGCGAACCAAAGGGGTTAGCGGACTGCCTGCCCAGCTCTCGCCAGGACTACGGATCAGATTAGAGCTATCCTCTTCAATCCGGAACTTACAAACTCGCGTAAACAAATCAAAATAGTAAAACAACCCAAGATAAAATGAGATGACATCCGGAGCCGGCCATGAATAGTAACCGACCCGTCAGAACCCAACCGAAATAGCTAACAAACATTTACATCTGATCTTTAGCGTTTACAAATCAAAATAACATACAAAAGCTTTCAAAAGATATTACATATACACGGTTTGCCAAATCAAAAGAGAAACGCCCCAAAAGTACACTTAGGGTTTTAATACATGAGCTATACAAAAGATATGTTCAACTAGCTCAAGTCGGCAACCGATTATCAAATCCAGTCCAAAAGTATTTATTTTTCCTGTAAGGAAAACAAAAGGAACAGAATGGGGTGAGCTTGCGCTCAATGAGGTACCAAACAGATAGCATTAAAATCATGGCATTTCACATTTAACAAATCAGATACACATGTCAGATGTAAAGCAAAGGAACCAATGATTCAAATCAGAAGGATACGGGTGGCTCTCAGGAGCCAAATTTCCAGCGCAATACTTGATCCAAACCGGTTGACTCTCCGTCAACGTATATAGAACCAATGCGTCCGTAGACCCCTCTTATCACCGAATTCCGTCCACCAAACACCCCTTTACCGGGCCCGCTCACCTCAAACGAACAAAATGGTAATACTCGAGTATACCCGGAATCAAGGGTCTCAATACCCAAAATCCCCGAACAGACTACCGTGGTTCGTTATCTAATCGTCCAGGCCCTTGCCGGCCCGACTCGAATAACTTAGCCACAGGATTGAGCTCATAGGTCATAGAAATCCGAACAGATGCAGACACAGATAACAGATTCAGATACAGATACAGAATAGCAGATTCAGATAGCAGATTCAGACGGCAGATTCAGATAGGCCCTCAAAATTTGCATATGGACAGACAAGAGAACGAGTGTGATAAAGTACACCCTCGTCTCAAACAAATGAAACAAATTGCAGAGCAGAAATCAAGTTAAACAGCAATGGAGGGGAGTGGTACACTCACCGGCTCAACTTCAAAAGTTTTCACTTCAGATTGGCCTTAATCGCCAAGAAACCCTAAAATAACCAAAATAAACCAATTGAAGGTTTTACTTCCAGAATCGAGTAAACAGAATGCACATGTGAGGCTCGACTACACGTCGTACGCCTTGCCAAATAAATACTAGTGCAAGAATGCAAAAAACACGATTCCCTTGGAAACGAAAAGGTAGCATGAAGACCTAGGCGCAAACAACCCAAAAGCCCTTTCATTTCTACCAAAAGGCAAATCCAACTTAAAAGAACCAAACGGCCTAGAAAATCGGGCAGCACTTCCCCTAAATTTCTTACTTTTCCAGCCATTAAGGCTTCATTATTTCCTCAAATCAGCCCCAACATTTCACACCAAAGGTCATCTCATTTCCCAAAAGCCGTACAGGGCTCAAAGTGGTACACTTACAAAAGTTAGCTAGGAAACAACCAAAATGAAAGCAAGCCCTAAGAGAGACTCGACGACGAGTCATAAAACAATGCTGAACACAACCCCAATAGGGTCTCATATGCATAAATAAGCATGATAGCAAACCAGAAATTATAAATTAGCATTAGTCTTGGCCCCAAATAGAAAACTGTTTGCCCTTATTATTGCGGTAATTGGCGTCAAATTCAAGATTATCGGATGGGGGTTAAGACCCACCGTTCGAAGCCAAGAAACAGAACTACAACAATGTTAGAAGGTCACAATCCAGTTCCTAACAGAACTAGGTCAAATATGCAAAAGTACTATACCAGATTCCCAAAACAGTCGTTGCAAATCACACAAAACTGAATTCCTATAACTCAGTCTTACAGTCCAAATGCCGAAAATTCCAAAAGGCATATGATAAGCTAAGACATCCAGTAACAATTTTCATCAGAAGACAACCAACTTCAAAATCCAAACCAAATCCAGCTTCAAAATAGGCAATTACTATCCAGTTCCGCACATTCTGTTCACAAAAACCAGCAACAGTAAAAACGGCATAAACTCTCTCGTATACTACTCAAAATTGCCCTGAAATTTTTGCAGGCACTTCATACTCACCAATATTCACAACTTTCATGTTTTGAGAAAAGTCCAATTCGGCCGCTAGCTATGACCTAAATTCGGACAGAATTAGGGGTTTTCATGAACCCATAACTTTTCCACAATTCACTTCAAATCCAAAATGGTTGCATGTATCAACAATTCACACCCACTAGAGTCAAAGCCCCTTTTACCCAACCATCAAAAACAACCATACCATCAAAATCATATGAAACCAGAAAATTCATCATTAAAATGAAAAAAACTTCACTAAATCAAGCCAAACCAAGAAAAAATTCATATATTTCCAACACTCAAGCCACTTCTAAAGCATACTATAACCATCATTAGGTGTAGTAGAGGTTCAAGCATCACTTACCCAAGTATCAAGAGATGTAGAGAGTGTGGCCACCTTAGAGCTTCAAAACAAACTTCACTAATACCCTACTATCACTAGAAGGAAGATTGTATGAGTTAAAAACTAAGTTAAACACTATTTTGGTGATTTGGACAAGTTGAAGCTTGAAATGTTGAAGAATTTTCTTCCTTCTTGCAGTAGAGGTTCGGCCACAATTGAGAAGAAAAATGGTGAATTTTGTGATTTTTTTTGAGATATATAATCCTTTGCGTCAAAAAAGTCAAAAATGTGAATAGTATTCTTAAGTCAAAACTCCAATGATCTTGTGACACTTGTCACTATCATAAAATGCATTCCTATCCTTTCTTTTCTCTCTCTCATCAATCAAATCTCACTCTCTACTTATCTCTTAACACCGATAAAATTTTTCACAGTATCCGAAAATTAACCTTATTGGCCGAATTTTCCGAACTTTTCGCACTAGGGGTCCCACGTCCAATATGATATTCTTAATTTTCAAAACTCTCCAAATACATTAGAAAAATTATTCTAAAAACTATAATTGCTCATAAAATTCCCCAAGAAAATATTTCTAGCCAGAAAATGCAGAAAACATGCCATTAAAGGGGATAAACCCTAGGAAAATTATTAAGAGGAATTTACAGGTTCTCACACTCTCTCCCCCTTAAAAGAATTTCGTCCTCGAAATTCCTTATCATATATACAACCAGTTAAGTCAAGTACAAACATAAACGATCCACCGAGGAAAGGCCTTTCTAGTTCACCAAATCCTTTCTAACCTAGGCCCTCACATCTTTCGTATCCGGGCGCAAGAATCCCATCTAAGATAATTCACAACTCGAGCCGGCCGGTCCCAAGAGTAAACCATCTTTATTAAGGATTCCTACCCGACATACATACCTAGCTTCCTCGAGTCTCATGATAATGATTCGTACACTTATCACATGCCCGGTTCATAACTTACGCTCAAACGAGCACTTAGACAAATTCATGAAATTAGGACCACAACACCACTTGGCCCAGTCTCACTCCGCGCAGAGACCACGCGAAGTGGCTCTGATACCACTTGTAACAGCCCCACTTTCCCCTAAGGCGAACCAAAGGGGTTAGCGGACTGCCTGCCCAGCTCTCGCCAGGACTACGGATCAGATTAGAGCTATCCTCTTCAATCCGGAACTTACAAACTCGCGTAAACAAATCAAAATAGTAAAACAACCCAAGATAAAATGAGATGACATCCGGAGCCGGCCATGAATAGTAACCGACCCG
>NW_020862388.1:0-36413 GCF_003713205.1 Coffea eugenioides | reverse complement strand
AAGTAACTAATCGTAGACTTCACTTTACTTCCATTCCTTCCACCTAACATTCCCCTACCGGGCCCGAACTCCAAACACTTGCACTGTGGTATTACTCGAGTATACCGGAATCGAGAGTCTCTCATACTACAAGATTCCATATAACATTTTCCCCAAGGCTCGTTAATTGTCACGACCAAGCCCTCGCCGGCTCGATTCAATCAACTACCAATGGGGTTGAGCTCAATGATAACAATCATGGTCGTTGGATACTCGTCCAAACGACACCAAGTCATGTACTTTCATTTCATGTAACATTCCAATAACATGAGAAATAAGTGAGAGTGATAAAGTACACCCTCACTTCAATCAATATCAATGGTACAATAAACATTTAACTCATCAAGTTCAAGTATCAAAGCCATATAGTAACACACAAGTGAGTAGTACACTCACCAAGCTTGCAAATGTATTTCATGCAACCCCGTCAAAGGAACGTCGTGAACCACCGTCACGCCCTAAAACATGCAAACAAGTACAATGAGACTCGATAACGAGTCATAAACCAAAGCCAAATATCACCAAAATAGGGTTCCATAAGCACACACAAGCAATAGAGGAAACTAGAAAAATCCGGAAATGGAACTAGCTTTAACCCTGAAAAAAACAGTTTTTGACGTCATTTTGCGGTAATGGCACCAAAGGCACTACGATTATCGGATGAAGGTCCAAGACCCACCGTTTCGAAGCTAAGAGATAGGGATACAATATTACAGAAGGTCACTCAACCCAGTTTCGAGTGTAACCAGGTCAAAAATGCAATCTACTACACCAGAACCGCAAAAACAGATTCACAGAACGCATTCTAGTGCAAACATCATAAATCAGCCTACCTAAGTCCAAATACAGAAATTCCAAAGCCATATGAAAGCTAATAAACAGGGATACATTTCATCAGAAGACCTAAACAACCAATTCGGAAGCATTCCTGACCAAAATAACCAATTACAGAAGCAATTCCCAAATTCGGGTAAAACCAGGGCAGCAAGGGTAATTCCATCTTTTCTCAAGCTACCCTACTCCGATTGACCTGAAATTTTGCAGGCATATCTAAAATATCATTCCATACAACTTTAATGTTTTAACCAAAAGCCAATTCGGCCTCTAACTATGAGCTACAAAACCGGGCAGAATGTAGAACATTAAAACCCTAACTTTTCAATTTTCTTCCAAAACAGAAATTGCTTGCAATTAACCACTTTTTCCACCTTCTAGCTTCCTTAATTACCATTTCCAATCATCATACATGACCACATAATCATATTCATATGAAAACATAAAAATCCCCAATAATTACAAAACTTCACCAATTCAACCAAAATCAAGAAATAATCCATAAAATTGCATCTTATACTACCACTAATCATGGATTAAACATCATTAAAGGGAGGAGAGGGGTCCTTCTCAACTTACCTAAGCAAGACAAGAAAGAGGGCAACTAGTCCTCTTAGCTTTCCAAATAACTCCACAAAACAACTCACAAACACTCCCTTAAGGGTTTCTATGGAACAAAAACAATAGTAAATGGTTGATTTGGTAGATTGGAGCAAGTTGGAGCTAACTTGGAAAGCTTTCTTTCTTCCTTTCTTGAGAGAGAGGGCCGGCCACTAGAGCTTGGAAATGGAGGAATTTTTGGTAAATTTTTAGCTTATTTAGTCAATTGGTAAGACATGGAATAGTAGTCAAAAGTTTCTACCAACCCTATGGTGACACTTGTCACCATCATTAATTGCTTACCTAACTTTTGTCTCTCTTATACCAATCCACTTAGCATCCTCTACTTATCTCTTAACACCCGGTAAATTAATTCCAGTATCCAAAACTTAACCTAGTTGGCCGAATTTTTTCGAACTTTTCGCACAAGTGGGTCCCACGTTCGATATACACTCTTAATTTCACATGAACAAACTTATACTAGAAAAACTATATTTTGCTCATAAAAATTATCTGGGAATTTTCTAATAAAGAAAAGGTATAAAAGTGTGCAATTAAATAAAATAAAGCCTAGAAATTCGGTAAATTTTCGGGTCCTCACACCCTCTCCCCCTTAAAAAAAATTTCGCCCTCGAAATTTTACCTTCAAAATTTAAAGTAACCAATGGCCTGTACCTTCTCCGTCTTCAGAGTCAGAAGAAACGAGGTTCTTCATTCCAGTCCCTTTTCCACTTGACGGTCCAGGGTCGGTCTTGGTTGGTTGTTGGGTTCCTTTCTTTTCACGCGCTTTAATCGGGCAATGAGCAATTCGATGCTCGGCGCTCCCACAGCACAGACATCTCCCCCCCCCCTTTTCCAACAATTCTCTTCAAAATGATTGGATTTTCTACAATAGCCACAAAATGGGAGAGGGGTAGAGGTTTGATCTCCTTGTGAGGTACCTCTCAATGGTCCTTCCAGAGTATCTTCCCTAAGTGCCTCCAAAATTCTCACACCACCCACTCCACGACCCCTCTTAGCAAATGGCCTACCTCGCTCACCCCGTTCTGGCCTTTGATTTTCAAGAGCTTTACCCTTTTTCTGTGCATAGAAGATCTTCATTTGTGGCCTTACAATTCCTGTCCTTTGAGTTTCCTCTGGAACCCCCATAGCAGGAGTGCTTTGTGCCATTGCTAAGGCTTCCTCAGAAATCCCTTCGTATTTCCTTTTTAGCTCTACGTTCTGGTGCACAAGCTCAATCTTTTCTGAATACTCGTGCTTCCATCACCTTTCCCAGTATTCGGCTAGTCTCCTTTGGACCTCTATTTCGTCTCGAAGAACCGCGAGTTCTTTATATATATCAACCCAATGTGCCATCTCACGGAGTCGCTGGAACTCAAATGATAGCCTGCCAGGTGAATCAATGGGTCATAATAAATTCTTAAGTACATGTGACACTCTCGGTCCTTGTCTTTGTTCAGCGGTTGTTTCCTTTTCTTCTCTTGACTCTTGGCCTCGCTCAGTTCCACGGCCACGACCATGACCACGACTACATCTTCCTTCCATATGATATATAGATATCTATATTTTTTTCTCTTTTCTTTTCTTTTTCCCCAAAAGGTATTTTTAGTGAATAATCACAGTAAATTGACTAAGCACCAATTCCAGCGTACCAAATACTCAAGTAAACATCTATGCACATAACACGCCATATCAAGGAGGCAGATAATCAAATACACAAATACATGTCACAATTACATATCAAATTTGACAGATAATCATATACACGAATTCACATGCGAACGTCATGTAGTAGCCATATATGGGTGCATCAAAAGAAAACGAAAAGGGATACGTTGTCCCACACCCCGTTAACCCCGTCCGGTCTCTCACGTCACTTTCTATCCAACTAGATGTCCATTGGCCTCTTGAAATCATTCTAGCCAGACCAAGCCTGTCCATGTTCCAAACTATCCAAACTAGACAAAACCTGTACATGTTCCCAAAATGCAAGTCTCAAGTACTTAGCATAGCAGCGCCGCAACTCTAGAGTACTCAGGCACGAGAATCCGAAATAAGATAATTCACATCTCGAGCTGCAGTCCCAAGAGTAAACTATCTACAATCGAAATTCCTACCTGACATACCTATCTATGGTCCTCAGATACCATGAGAGAGATTTAAGGCCTATAACATTCACAATTCATAGCTTATGCTCAAATGAGCACTTAGTCCTTTATACTCATTCACCACTTAGTCCAGGCTCACTCCGTGCAGAGACCACGCGAAGCAGGCTCTGATACCACCTGTGACAGCCCCACTTCCCCCTTAGGCGAACCAGAGGGTTAGCGGACTGCCTGCCCAGCTCTCGCCAGGACTAACGGTTCGGTATAGAGCGAGCTAAAACGATCCGGAACTTACAAACGCGCGTAAACAAGTCAAAATGTCAAAATAAAAAAAATAAAACCGGAGTCGGCCATGAATAGTAACCGACCCGTCGAAACCTCAGCCAAACATCAAGCAAATATTTACATGTTGAAATTTAGCATATACAATCCAAAGCGGCATACCAAAGTGATTCAAAAGTGGATACAAGTACGGTTTGCCAAATCAAAAGAGAAACGGTCCCAAAAGTACATTTAGGGTTTCAATAAATGAGCTATACAAAAGGTATGTCCAACTAGCTCAATTCGGCAACCAATTATCAAATGCAGTCCAAAAGTATTTATTTTCCTGTAAGGAAAACAAAAGGAATAGGGTGAGCTAATTGCCCAGTGAGATAATACTACTCAAGCAACCAAGTTCATAGATACATCAAGCTTTTCAGTCCAATTCATCAAAAGTAAATAAAGACACACATCAATAATGATGATAAAAGGATACGGGCGGCTCTCAAGAGCCCTTTTCCTCGTTTGCATTCTTGATCGGATCTCATTGACTCTCCGTCAATGTTTAAAAGTAACCAACCGTAGACTTCACTTTACTTCCATTCCTTCCACCTAACATTCCCCTACCGGGCCCAAACTCCAAACACTTGCAATGTGGTATTACTCGAGTATACCGGAATCGAGAGTCTCGCATACTACATGATTCCATATAACTTTCCCCAAGGCTCATTAATTGTCACGACCAAGCCCTCGCCGGCTCGATTCAATCAACTACCAATGGGGTTGAGCTCAATGATAACAATCATGGTCGTTGGATACTCGTCCAAACGACACCAAGTCATGTACTTTTATTTCATGTAACATTCCAATAACATGAGAAATAAGTGAAAGTGATAAAGTACACCCTCACTTCAATCAATATCAATGGTGCAATAACATTTAACTCATCAAGTTCAAGTATTAAAGCCATGTAGTAACACACAAGTGAGTAGTACACTCACCAAGCTCGAAAGTGATATTTCATGCACTTCCGTCAAAGGAACGTCGTGAACCACCGTCACGCCCTAAAACACGCAAACAAGTACAATGAGACTCGATAATGAGTATTAAACCAATGCCAAATATTCCCAAAATAGGGTTCCATAAGCACACACAGGTAATAGAGGAAACCAGAAAAAATCCGGAAATGGAGTAAGTGTTAACCCGGAAAAAAACAGTTTTTGACGTCATTATGCGGTATTGGCACCAATGGCACTACGATTATCGGATGAAGGTGGAAGACCACCGTTTCGAAGCTAAGAGATAGGGATACAATATTACAGAAGGTCACTCAACCCAGTTTCGAGTGTAACCAGGTCAAAAATGCAATCTACTACACCAGAACCGTAAAAACAGATTCACAGAACGCATTCTAGTGCAAACATCATAAATCAGCCAACCTAAGTCCAAATACAGAAATTACAAAGCCATATGAAAGCTAATAAACAGGGATACATTTCATCAGAAGACCTAAACAACCAATTCGGAAGCATTCATGACCAAAATAACCAATTACAGAAGCAATTCCCAAATTCGGGTAAAACCAGGGCAGCAAGGGTAATTCCGTCTTTTCTCAAGCTACCCTACTCCGATTGACCTGAAAGTTTGCAGGCATATCTAAAATATCGTTACATACAACTTTAATGTTTTAACCAAAAGCCAATTCGGCCTCTAACTATGAGCTACAAAACCGGGCAGAATGTAGAACATTAAAACCCTAACTTTTCAATTTTCTTCCAAAACAGAAATTGCTTGCAATTAACCACTTTTTCCACCTTCTAGCTTCCTTAATTACCATTTCCAATCATCATACATGACCACATAATCATATTCATATGAAAACAGAAAAATCCCCAATAATTACAAAACTTCACCAATTCAACCAAAATCAAGAAATAATCCATAAAATTGCATCTTATACTACCACTAATCATGGATTAAACATCATTAAAGGGAGGAGAGGGGTCCTTCTCAACTTACCTTAGCAAGACAAGAAAGAGGGCAACTAGTCCTCTTAGCTTTCCAAATAACTCCACAAAACAACTCACAAACACTCCCTTAAGGGTTTCTATGGAACAAAAACAATAGTAAATGGTTGATTTGGTAGATTGGAGCAAGTTGGAGCTAACTTGGAAAGCTTTCTTTCTTCCTTTCTTGAGAGAGAGGGCCGGCCACTAGAGCTTGGAAATGGAGGAATTTTTGGTAAATTTTTAGCTTATTTAGTCAATTGGTAAGACATGGAATAGTAGTCAAAAGTTTCTACCAACCCTATGGTGACACTTGTCACCATCATTAATTGCTTACCTAACTTTTGTCTCTCTTATACCAATCCACTTAGCATCCTCTACTTATCTCTTAACACCCGGTAAATTAATTCCAGTATCCAAAACTTAACCTAGTTGGCCGAATTTTTTCGAACTTTTCGCACAAGTGGGTCCCACGTTCGATATACACTCTTAATTTCACATGAACAAACTTATACTAGAAAAACTATATTTTGCTCATAAAAATTATCTGGGAATTTTCTAATAAAGAAAAGGTATAAAAGTGTGCAATTAAATAAAATAAAGCCTAGAAATTCGGTAAATTTTCGGGTCCTCACACCCTCTCCCCCTTAAAAAAAATTTCGCCCTCGAAATTTTACCTTCAAAATTTAAAGTAACCAATGGCCTGTACCTTCTCCGTCTTCAGAGTCAGAAGAAACGAGGTTCTTCATTCCAGTCCCTTTTCCACTTGACGGTCCAGGGTCGGTCTTGGTTGGTTGTTGGGTTCCTTTCTTTTCACGCGCTTTAATCGGGCAATGAGCAATTCGATGCTCGGCGCTCCCACAGCACAGACATCTCCCCCCCCCCTTTTCCAACAATTCTCTTCAAAATGATTGGATTTTCTACAATAGCCACAAAATGGGAGAGGGGTAGAGGTTTGATCTCCTTGTGAGGTACCTCTCAATGGTCCTTCCAGAGTATCTTCCCTAAGTGCCTCCAAAATTCTCACACCACCCACTCCACGACCCCTCTTAGCAAATGGCCTACCTCGCTCACCCCGTTCTGGCCTTTGATTTTCAAGAGCTTTACCCTTTTTCTGTGCATAGAAGATCTTCATTTGTGGCCTTACAATTCCTGTCCTTTGAGTTTCCTCTGGAACCCCCATAGCAGGAGTGCTTTGTGCCATTGCTAAGGCTTCCTCAGAAATCCCTTCGTATTTCCTTTTTAGCTCTACGTTCTGGTGCACAAGCTCAATCTTTTCTGAATACTCGTGCTTCCATCACCTTTCCCAGTATTCGGCTAGTCTCCTTTGGACCTCTATTTCGTCTCGAAGAACCGCGAGTTCTTTATATATATCAACCCAATGTGCCATCTCACGGAGTCGCTGGAACTCAAATGATAGCCTGCCAGGTGAATCAATGGGTCATAATAAATTCTTAAGTACATGTGACACTCTCGGTCCTTGTCTTTGTTCAGCGGTTGTTTCCTTTTCTTCTCTTGACTCTTGGCCTCGCTCAGTTCCACGGCCACGACCATGACCACGACTACATCTTCCTTCCATATGATATATAGATATCTATATTTTTTTCTCTTTTCTTTTCTTTTTCCCCAAAAGGTATTTTTAGTGAATAATCACAGTAAATTGACTAAGCACCAATTCCAGCGTACCAAATACTCAAGTAAACATCTATGCACATAACACGCCATATCAAGGAGGCAGATAATCAAATACACAAATACATGTCACAATTACATATCAAATTTGACAGATAATCATATACACGAATTCACATGCGAACGTCATGTAGTAGCCATATATGGGTGCATCAAAAGAAAACGAAAAGGGATACGTTGTCCCACACCCCGTTAACCCCGTCCGGTCTCTCACGTCACTTTCTATCCAACTAGATGTCCATTGGCCTCTTGAAATCATTCTAGCCAGACCAAGCCTGTCCATGTTCCAAACTATCCAAACTAGACAAAACCTGTACATGTTCCCAAAATGCAAGTCTCAAGTACTTAGCATAGCAGCGCCGCAACTCTAGAGTACTCAGGCACGAGAATCCGAAATAAGATAATTCACATCTCGAGCTGCAGTCCCAAGAGTAAACTATCTACAATCGAAATTCCTACCTGACATACCTATCTATGGTCCTCAGATACCATGAGAGAGATTTAAGGCCTATAACATTCACAATTCATAGCTTATGCTCAAATGAGCACTTAGTCCTTTATACTCATTCACCACTTAGTCCAGGCTCACTCCGTGCAGAGACCACGCGAAGCAGGCTCTGATACCACCTGTGACAGCCCCACTTCCCCCTTAGGCGAACCAGAGGGTTAGCGGACTGCCTGCCCAGCTCTCGCCAGGACTAACGGTTCGGTATAGAGCGAGCTAAAACGATCCGGAACTTACAAACGCGCGTAAACAAGTCAAAATGTCAAAATAAAAAAAATAAAACCGGAGTCGGCCATGAATAGTAACCGACCCGTCGAAACCTCAGCCAAACATCAAGCAAATATTTACATGTTGAAATTTAGCATATACAATCCAAAGCGGCATACCAAAGTGATTCAAAAGTGGATACAAGTACGGTTTGCCAAATCAAAAGAGAAACGGTCCCAAAAGTACATTTAGGGTTTCAATAAATGAGCTATACAAAAGGTATGTCCAACTAGCTCAATTCGGCAACCAATTATCAATTGCAGTCCAAAAGTATTTATTTTCCTGTAAGGAAAACAAAAGGAATAGGGTGAGCTAATTGCCCAGTGAGATAATACTACTCAAGCAACCAAGTTCATAGATACATCAAGCTTTTCAGTCCAATTCATCAAAAGTAAATAAAGACACACATCAATAATGATGATAAAAGGATACGGGCGGCTCTCAAGAGCCCTTTTCCTCGTTTGCATTCTTGATCGGATCTCATTGACTCTCCGTCAATGTTTAAAAGTAACCAACCGTAGACTTCACTTTACTTCCATTCCTTCCACCTAACATTCCCCTACCGGGCCCAAACTCCAAACACTTGCAATGTGGTATTACTCGAGTATACCGGAATCGAGAGTCTCGCATACTACATGATTCCATATAACTTTCCCCAAGGCTCATTAATTGTCACGACCAAGCCCTCGCCGGCTCGATTCAATCAACTACCAATGGGGTTGAGCTCAATGATAACAATCATGGTCGTTGGATACTCGTCCAAACGACACCAAGTCATGTACTTTTATTTCATGTAACATTCCAATAACATGAGAAATAAGTGAGAGTGATAAAGTACACCCTCACTTCAATCAATATCAATGGTGCAATAACATTTAACTCATCAAGTTCAAGTATTAAAGCCATGTAGTAACACACAAGTGAGTAGTACACTCACCAAGCTCGAAAGTGATATTTCATGCACTTCCGTCAAAGGAACGTCGTGAACCACCGTCACGCCCTAAAACACGCAAACAAGTACAATGAGACTCGATAACGAGTATTAAACCAATGCCAAATATTCCCAAAATAGGGTTCCATAAGCACACACAGGTAATAGAGGAAACCAGAAAAAATCCGGAAATGGAGTAAGTGTTAACCCGGAAAAAAACAGTTTTTGACGTCATTATGCGGTATTGGCACCAATGGCACTACGATTATCGGATGAAGGTACAAGACCCACCGTTTCGAAGCTAAGAGATAGGGATACAATATTACAGAAGGTCACTCAACCCAGTTTCGAGTGTAACCAGGTCAAAAATGCAATCTACTACACCAGAACCGCAAAAACAGATTCACAGAACGCATTCTAGTGCAAACATCATAAATCAGCCTACCTAAGTCCAAATCCAGAAATTCCAAAGCCATATGAAAGCTAATAAACAGGGATACATTTCATCAGAAGACCTAAACAACCAATTCGGAAGCATTCCTGACCAAAATAACCAATTACAGAAGCAATTCCCAAATTCGGGTAAAACCAGGGCAGCAAGGGTAATTCCATCTTTTCTCAAGCTACGCAACTCCGATTGACCTGAAATTTTGCAGGCATATCTAAAATATCATTATATACAACTTTCATGTTTTAACCAAAGCCAATTCGGCCTCTAACTATGAGCTACAAAACCGGGCAGAATGTAGAACATTAAAACCCTAACTTTTCAATTTTCTTCCAAAACAGAAATTGCTTGCAATTAACCACTTTTTCCACCTTCTAGCTTCCTTAATTACCATTTCCAATCATCATACATGACCACATAATCATATTCATATGAAAACAGAAAAATCCCCAATAATTACAAAACTTCACCAATTCAACCAAAATCAAGAAATAATCCATAAAATTGCATCTTATACTACCACTAATCATGGATTAAACATCATTAAAGGGAGGAGAGGGGTCCTTCTCAACTTACCTTAGCAAGACAAGAAAGAGGGCAACTAGTCCTCTTAGCTTTCCAAATAACTCCACAAAACAACTCACAAACACTCCCTTAAGGGTTTCTATGGAACAAAAACAATAGTAAATGGTTGATTTGGTAGATTGGAGCAAGATTGGAGCTAACTTGGAAAGCTTTCTTTCTTCCTTTCTTGAGAGAGAGGGCCGGCCACTAGAGCTTGGAAATGGAGGAATTTTTGGTAAATTTTTAGCTTATTTAGTCAATTGGTAAGACATGGAATAGTAGTCAAAAGTTTCTACCAACCCTATGGTGACACTTGTCACCATCATTAATTGCTTACCTAACTTTTGTCTCTCTTATACCAATCCACTTAGCATCCTCTACTTATCTCTTAACACCCGGTAAATTAATTCCAGTATCCAAAACTTAACCTAGTTGGCCGAATTTTTTCGAACTTTTCGCACAAGTGGGTCCCACGTTCGATATACACTCTTAATTTCACATGAACAAACTTATACTAGAAAAACTATATTTTGCTCATAAAAATTATCTGGGAATTTTCTAATAAAGAAAAGGTATAAAAGTGTGCAATTAAATAAAATAAAGCCTAGAAATTTGGTAAATTTTCGGGTCCTCACACCCTCTCCCCCTTAAAAAAAATTTCGCCCTCGAAATTTTACCTTCAAAATTTAAAGTAACCAATGGCCTGTACCTTCTCCGTCTTCAGAGTCAGAAGAAACGAGGTTCTTCATTCCAGTCCCTTTTCCACTTGACGGTCCAGGGTCGGTCTTGGTTGGTTGTTGGGTTCCTTTCTTTTCACGCGCTTTAATCGGGCAATGAGCAATTCGATGCTCGGCGCTCCCACAGCACAGACATCTCCCCCCCCCTTTTCCAACAATTCTCTTCAAAATGATTGGATTTTCTACAATAGCCACAAAATGGGAGAGGGGTAGAGGTTTGATCTCCTTGTGAGGTACCTCTCAATGGTCCTTCCAGAGTATCTTCCCTAAGTGCCTCCAAAATTCTCACACCACCCACTCCACGACCCCTCTTAGCAAATGGCCTACCTCGCTCACCCCGTTCTGGCCTTTGATTTTCAAGAGCTTTACCCTTTTTCTGTGCATAGAAGATCTTCATTTGTGGCCTTACAATTCCTGTCCTTTGAGTTTCCTCTGGAACCCCCATAGCAGGAGTGCTTTGTGCCATTGCTAAGGCTTCCTCAGAAATCCCTTCGTATTTCCTTTTTAGCTCTACGTTCTGGTGCACAAGCTCAATCTTTTCTGAATACTCGTGCTTCCATCACCTTTCCCAGTATTCGGCTAGTCTCCTTTGGACCTCTATTTCGTCTCGAAGAACCGCGAGTTCTTTATATATATCAACCCAATGTGCCATCTCACGGAGTCGCTGGAACTCAAATGATAGCCTGCCAGGTGAATCAATGGGTCATAATAAATTCTTAAGTACATGTGACACTCTCGGTCCTTGTCTTTGTTCAGCGGTTGTTTCCTTTTCTTCTCTTGACTCTTGGCCTCGCTCAGTTCCACGGCCACGACCATGACCACGACTACATCTTCCTTCCATATGATATATAGATATCTATATTTTTTTCTCTTTTCTTTTCTTTTTCCCCAAAAGGTATTTTTAGTGAATAATCACAGTAAATTGACTAAGCACCAATTCCAGCGTACCAAATACTCAAGTAAACATCTATGCACATAACACGCCATATCAAGGAGGCAGATAATCAAATACACAAATACATGTCACAATTACATATCAAATTTGACAGATAATCATATACACGAATTCACATGCGAACGTCATGTAGTAGCCATATATGGGTGCATCAAAAGAAAACGAAAAGGGATACGTTGTCCCACACCCCGTTAACCCCGTCCGGTCTCTCACGTCACTTTCTATCCAACTAGATGTCCATTGGCCTCTTGAAATCATTCTAGCCAGACCAAGCCTGTCCATGTTCCAAACTATCCAAACTAGACAAAACCTGTTCATGTTCCCAAAATGCAAGTCTCAAGTACTTAGCATAGCAGCGCCGCAACTCTAGAGTACTCAGGCACGAGAATCCGAAATAAGATAATTCACATCTCGAGCTGCAGTCCCAAGAGTAAACTATCTACAATCGAAATTCCTACCTGACATACCTATCTATGGTCCTCAGATACCATGAGAGAGATTTAAGGCCTATAACATTCACAATTCATAGCTTATGCTCAAATGAGCACTTAGTCCTTTATACTCATTCACCACTTAGTCCAGGCTCACTCCGTGCAGAGACCACGCGAAGCAGGCTCTGATACCACCTGTGACAGCCCCACTTCCCCCTTAGGCGAACCAGAGGGTTAGCGGACTGCCTGCCCAGCTCTCGCCAGGACTAACGGTTCGGTATAGAGCGAGCTAAAACGATCCGGAACTTACAAACGCGCGTAAACAAGTCAAAATGTCAAAATAAAAAAAATAAAACCGGAGTCGGCCATGAATAGTAACCGACCCGTCGAAACCTCAGCCAAACATCAAGCAAATATTTACATGTTGAAATTTAGCATATACAATCCAAAGCGGCATACCAAAGTGATTCAAAAGTGGATACAAGTACGGTTTGCCAAATCAAAAGAGAAACGGTCCCAAAAGTACATTTAGGGTTTCAATAAATGAGCTATACAAAAGGTATGTCCAACTAGCTCAATTCGGCAACCAATTATCAAATGCAGTCCAAAAGTATTTATTTTCCTGTAAGGAAAACAAAAGGAATAGGGTGAGCTAATTGCCCAGTGAGATAATACTACTCAAGCAACCAAGTTCATAGATACATCAAGCTTTTCAGTCCAATTCATCAAAAGTAAATAAAGACACACATCAATAATGATGATAAAAGGATACGGGCGGCTCTCAAGAGCCCTTTTCCTCGTTTGCATTCTTGATCGGATCTCATTGACTCTCCGTCAATGTTTAAAAGTAACCAACCGTAGACTTCACTTTACTTCCATTCCTTCCACCTAACATTCCCCTACCGGGCCCAAACTCCAAACACTTGCAATGTGGTATTACTCGAGTATACCGGAATCGAGAGTCTCGCATACTACATGATTCCATATAACTTTCCCCAAGGCTCATTAATTGTCACGACCAAGCCCTCGCCGGCTCGATTCAATCGACTACCAATGGGGTTGAGCTCAATGATAACAATCATGGTCGTTGGATACTCGTCCAAACGACACCAAGTCATGTACTTTTATTTCATGTAACATTCCAATAACATGAGAAATAAGTGAGAGTGATAAAGTACACCCTCACTTCAATCAATATCAATGGTGCAATAACATTTAACTCATCAAGTTCAAGTATTAAAGCCATGTAGTAACACACAAGTGAGTAGTACACTCACCAAGCTCGAAAGTGATATTTCATGCACTTCCGTCAAAGGAACGTCGTGAACCACCGTCACGCCCTAAAACACGCAAACAAGTACAATGAGACTCGATAACGAGTATTAAACCAATGCCAAATATTGTGACGCCCCACATCTCCCTAAGGCGGACCAAAGGGTATCCGCGGACGCCTGCCCAGCTCTCGCCAGGACTCAAGCAATTCCATTCAATTTAAAACCGAATTAAGCACTTCGATGAGAGCAACATGAATACAATAATGCGGAAGCGTTCAAGCTTAATAAGTCACTTAATGTATAACCAGTACATCGGTAATCATAAAACGACTTAAATTCAAAGTACACATCAGGGCCCAAACCTTTCAAGTTTTCAATTTCCAAAAGCACAACCCAAACCAGGGCCTAGTCAAAATATATAACAGGAGTCTTAACAAAATTACAACGGATGGTTTCTCCATATTTCTCCAAGAGTCGGTGTGACGCCCCCACTTCTCCCTAAGGCGAACCAAAGGGTATCTGCGGGACGCCTGCCCAGCTCTCGCCAGGACTCACTACAATCCATCATTCAAAAGCCCGAAATACCTTAAGTAACTTCAATACATAATTAAAGTACTTCAAATATCTCACACTTACAATTATGTAGCCTTCAAGCTTAAATACAACCCAATGGAAAAGGGTACAATAGCCATCCGTTATAATATAACTTAAAGTCTTCAAAAGAAAACATTCTAGTACTACTCACGAGCACTCTTGGTCTCGAACCCTGTAAAAGAAAACCACAACGTGGGATGAGCTACACAGCCCAGTGAGGTTCCAAGACACTCTAACAGTTCAAATAAATCAAGTAGGATGGGCATATCATATGCATGGTTCAAGGTTACACAATGGCATGTTATCATGGGGTGATAATCATGGTACGGGTAATTTGAGACATTTATCATGAGACAGTTATCATGGTTCAAGACATTGGCATGTATAGTTCACGAGTGATTGGAGCTTATTACAGGCATAGCTCAGGATTTCATATTGGCATTTTAGCACGAAACAATTATCATGATACACGGTAAACATATACTGTAGGATACGGTGTTCCAGTGGAACTCTGTCGGTCATCTGCACCTTATGACTTCCGGATCCCCTCGGTTTGACTGGCCATCACCTTATCCCTCCAGTGGTAATACTCGAGTATACCGAAACGGTTGTCCAGGGTTCCAACCTACCCGACCGAGCCCAGTCCTGGCTCGAGTAGGTCAGTAACCGAGGCAGGGCCCAAGTTCAGCTTATAGCTTACAACATGCACAGGTAACCAAGTAATTCGACAAAAGTAAAATTCATCATTTGAATAGGTCGAGTGAGGTAAAGTACACACTCGCCTAACAATGATGGACAACTTCATATAACATGTGATTCATGATAATCAAGTAATCAAGTGGATACTTAGCACGTAAGCACGTAAGCAATACAAGTTGATTTCATGGGAGCATGTAATTCACGGATATCGAATAATTATATAGATTAGAAATCATATGAGCAAATAGTCAGGTAATCAGGTAGTCATGTGGGTTGGTAAACGATTCACGGTTAACGGTTAACTGTTCACGGTTGACGGTTAATTGACAAGCATTGGTCATATGCATAGGCCATCATTGGCCGTTATCCCATTTTTACCACGTGAGAGTCGAGGAGATTCACTCCAACGACGTATGCAACCTTAGCATACCAAGTCATGTTATTCGAGTATTTTCAAGCATGAATTATTCATCTCAAAAGAGAACGAGTGCGATAAAGTACACACTCGACTCCATTTTTCAAACCCAAGTAGACTAAGTAAACAATCTAGCAAGTTAAGCATGTATCGAGTTCATATGGTCATTTGATATGGTTAATCATTTAACCAACTCATGTAGATATACAATGCAAGTATACATTGCTTAAATAGGCATGAGTATGGTAAATACTTAACACATAGTACTTAACACTTAATAGTCTTGAAATGAGCATGTCCTAGACTTATTCAATTACGTATTCCTATATGGAACACTCACCTAGTCAAAACAAGCGAGTAGTTTTCAAACAAGCGTTTTAGGTGTCCGCTCCGAGTTCCCCTTGGAGATTCCCTCGAGTGCCTGAGCAAACAACCATTAACTATTATACACTATCACTTAGAACCCCTACTTATCAAAGAAGGTTGTACAATCTAAGGAGAATTCATTAATTGTGCCTTAATTAATAATAATCGAGGGTCAAGAGTAAAGTTTTAAAGTCTAAAGAAAGAGACTAATATTTTCCATGAAATCGAGTTCAGAATGTTCAATCGGTATCGAGAAAAGAAGGCAAGTTCCCAAAATCTCATTTTCTAAGAAGTTGACAAATTTCAGCTTTGGGTGTCAATCCTAGAAAAATCGTATCTTGCACTATGTAGGTCCAAAATTGGAAAGCTTGATATCGTTGGAAACTTCTTCAAAAGCACTAAAAGTTCTTAGAAGATAATTTTCCATGATTCCAAACGGAAGATATTCAAAAATTGACTCTAAGTTGCTGTTTGGGACCATTAAGACAGTTTCGGGGTTGGTTTTTGACCATCTTTGAAAATTCGACAAAATTCACACAATACGAACTAACCTCTGAAATTTAGAAATCAATTATAACTACAATCAAAGTTCAAAATGAAACAAACGGAACAAGAATCGAAGTTTTGAGCGCCAAGATATAGCAGCTCAAAGTTGGCTAAAAATTCCTTCTCGATCAAGAATTTCCAGATTTAAACATGAACTTTGGGACTTTGTTTGAACATCTAAACAGACATGGAATGGCACCAAATTTGGCAGTATTATCCTACCATATAAGGGGTATTCCTCTACCAAATTTTGTAGGAAAATTCATTCGTAAAGTTGGTTAACGAAATCACTAAAGTCCCAAGAAATTTCTCGGCAAATCTGCCTTGGACTTCCGTTTTTCCATTTTCAAAACGTTTGGCCAATAAAACACCTCAAACACAGTTCATTTCAGTAGATAATATCTAAGATATGTCCGAGGTACATTTGATAGGTGATTTATACCAAGAAGCTTTGGAAAACAAGTCCCAAATCATTGTTAGTTACAAATCTGTCCAAGTGGAAAATTCTATCACTGTAGCTGTTTCAAACGTTGGCCACAACTCACTCAATTCAACTTGGAATTGGGCGTGGTTGATGGCGTTGGAAAGCTCTCTCATAAAGCTGAATTTTCTCAGAATAAACCATTTTCAAAGTCCATTCACAAACAGTTCGTTTTTGAGCATCAAGATACAAGTCCTGTCCTGTCTCCTGGAGAGAAACGAAACAGGACAGTGATTTTCAAACGAATGGTGTGGCTCACTCAAGTGGAACCAGATCGTGAAATTGGTACCAATGGAAAGCTGGGAATGTCTAGTTTCCAATGCCACTGACGGCACTCAATTTCGACATCGGAGTAAAGAGTTATAGCCGATACAAAATGACTGCCTGGGCAATACGGGATTCATTTTCCAGTTTTGCTAACTTTGGAAATCAACTCATTTGACCAACCAAATCATGTTATTTCTCAACGAAACTTTGTACACACCCACACTAACATGTAAACAATATAATCAAGTCATTAGAACCTCAAATTGTGCACAAAAATGGTCGGACAAGACAGGGGTAAAACCAGAAACTTTTGCTTCTTGCACCCAATGAAGTTTCTATCAATTACGCACCATTAATCCATCATTTTAACCACTAAACCAACAATATATCCACTATCAATCATCAAATCAGCAACAACCCAAGAGTGGGAGTTCATAGAGCCCACTTTCACATTTTATACCATAAACAAGACTACCCACATGATTATACAACCTTATATGTGCAATATATCTTACAAAAACTAAGATCTATGGGTTGGATGATTTGCTACCTTCTTGGATGACTAGATCAGAAATTTTTGGTCACTCTTTGCTCCAGAAAACCGTGGCTTTTCAGCTCCCTTTTGCAGCTCAAAATACTCCTCAAGTGTTAATCTAAGTGTGGTGCAAGTTTGGTTGAATTTGGAGATGATTTGGTGAAGATTTGATGGAGGAATTTGAAGAACTCTTGAGCTGTTTTTCTTGTTTGTTGTTCGGCCAGATGAGGGAGCAAGAGAGAGAGTGTGATCAGATTTCTAAGCTTCCAAGAGAAGACATTAACTTGTGGCCACCAATCACCCCTTAGTCAACTCACATTAGGAGCCGTTTGGCGCGATTAAGGCTCGATTTCTCGCGCGTTTGGTTCACCAGTGCACTAAACCTCTAATGCATTTATATTCATGTAGATAATATTCACTCCTAATTATCCCGAAATAAGGGTCTAAAGTCCCTCAAATAAAGTCACGCGTGTGGAAACGTGTACCGTCAATTTTATCGCTATAACGCGAAACCTTCGAGAAATTCTTATAACGACCGTACTACTAACCATCACTTGAGTATTTAAACATTAAAATGCCTATTTTAGGTCCATTGTACATGTCTCCAATATTTCAAACCTATTGTACTCTCAATCGATCAAGATTTCCAAAGACGTGTTCACTATTTTCACTAAACGAGCTTCCAGAAATTAATTTTTGAAACAAGTCATTTTAAAAATATAATGAAACTATATTTCCATGTAATTAGGTCTCAAGAGCTTAGAAAATAATATTCGGAGTAAAATGCCAAATAAATAATTAAATAAGCTAGAAATAGGAGATTAAATAAATAAATTTTGCGAGTCCTCACAACCTCCCCTCCTTAAAAGAATTTCGTCCTCGAAATTCATACCTTCTGTAATCTCAGACAACTCTGAACCGTATGGTGTGTTTATGTCATGCGTTCTTTCAGACGCCACTGGTCGGTTTCTCCTTCCATTGACTTGTCGAAGGACAGTTTCATTTCCTTGTTGAGCAGTAGTTTCTCGTGGATACCTCCTTGGACAGTCATGAACTTTATGGTTGGTACTCCCACACCCCATACACTTTCGTCCCTTTAGCCAACAATTTTCTTCAGTGTGATTCGTCCTTCCACAATATCCACAAGTCGGACGAGGTGTTGTGACCTGACTTGCTTGCGAGGTTTTCTTCGATCGTGTCTGTCCTACTGAAGTCCCTCGTGACATAGTTCCTTTTGGTTCCTTTATCATGAGTGGTGCAGGAAGTAACAATCCTACTTCATCCACTTCTTTTCTAACTTTGGGTGGTGGTCCAATTTCTCTGGGTCTATTATCAGATGCATCTCTTTTCTTCGCTTGAAAGGCTCTTAGTTGAGATTTTGTGCTTTCTACCCTTTGCGCTTTTTCGAGAGCATCACTAAATGTTTCAACTTGTGCTGCAGCAAGGGCATTTTGGATTTCCAAATCTAATCCTTGGATAAACCGTCTTATTCTCTTCCGTTCAGTAGCCACCAATTCTGGGGCATATGTAGATAACTTCGTAAAGCGTGTTTCATACTCAGCTACACTTAAAGTTCCTTGACGAAGCTTTATAAAATCATCTTCTCTCTTTTCTTGGACAAGTGGAGGAAGAAATTTCTCATTAAATTCACGTACAAAGTTTACCCAAGTCCTTAGGGTTTGATCCCTTTCCCACTTGTTTCTTATAACATTCCACCAGGCTCGGGCTGCTCCTTCAAGTTGAAATACAGCAAAGGTGACTTGTCTCTCCTCTGTGTAATCCAAGGCATCGAATATATTCCTTATATTTTCTAACCAATTCTCAGCCACCTCTGGATCAGGTCCTCCAGCAAACTTGGGTGGGTAAAATTTCTGAAACCGCTCTAAAGCTCGATCCTCCCCTATTTCTTGGTTTTCACGTTGGTTTCCTTGTCCAGCACCTTGACCTTGTTGAGCTACCAAGAGCTCTAGGATATCCGTCATACGAGTTAAAACTTGTCCCATTTGGTCATTTTCTCTCCCAGCACTTAGCTCAACGTTTTGATCAATATCGGACCCATTAGCTACTCTTTCATTTCGGGGTTGTCTAGGTTGACGTCCCTTTCGTTGTCCTCTAGTTTCCATGTTCACAGCTAGTCTATACGCGCATGCATAAACCTCATACTTAGCTAAAATTGAACTATACTCATATACCAGTAGCAACATTTAAAGAGGATGAAGATACTTTCACAAATAACATTATCACTATGCAAGTAAACACAAACTAGAGTTCATTAAATCATAACACAAATTATGGCCAAGTAAAGTTCATGCCAAGTCAAAGTCAATAGCAAAATAAACAAGTGGTCATCACAAGTACATTCATCTTCAAGGCGCAGACTCTTAAGTTCTACTCCCATCGCCTTACTATAAAAGATCACAAGTAGGGATTCACTAGATTAATTGGAACTAGACGATTCTCATTCCCTAACATGCTCGATTTCAATCCCAACACAAGGATCTTTTGGGTTACGATATTTTCCAACTTCCACTCTTAATTATTGTACCATCTTAACCAAACAATTATTGGTTTCCTGTAACCATTCTCATGAAATATCGATTCATTCTTATTCCCCAAAAATGGAGATATAAAGCCCTTATGGTTGCCCTCAACTCTCGAGTACTCGGGTACAAGAATCCGAAATAAGGTAATTCACAACTCGAGCCGGCCGGTCCCAAGAGTAAATCACCACATTCGAGATTCCTACCCAACATACATATCAAATTCCCTCCAATTATCAAGATAAAGGTTTTACAACCTATAACATTCATGATTCACAGCTTACATTTCTAGAAGGGCACTTAAGCCGTTACTCAATCACATAGTAAGGACCATAACACCACTTGGCCCTATCTTACTCCTCTGTAGAGACCACGTGAAGTGGCTCTAAATTTCATCATTACAAGCAATCATTTAACTTCCAGACCAGTCCCACAGTCCGGCATCCTAAACATTTAAGCCTAAGATACACTACAAAGATATGAAGCCTAAGCTCTGATACCAACTGTGACAGTTCTCAGGGTCACATCACGGGGTACCTATCAGCTTGCCACCCGCACGCGGGCATCCCCTACGGAGAGTTTCGCTTCGTGACTCTTCACGAACGAGAGGCTCGGGGCTTTTCCAGACGAAGGACGTAAGGTCCCAACTGTCGGCATATGGCTCTGATACCAACTGTGACGCCCCCACTTCTCCCTAAGGCGAACCAAAGGGTATCTGCGGGACGCCTGCCCAGCTCTCGCCAGGACTCACTACAATCCATCATTCAAAAGCCCGAAATACCTTAAGTAACTTCAATACATAATTAAAGTACTTCAAATATCTCACACTTACAATTATGTAGCCTTCAAGCTTAAATACAACCCAATGGAAAAGGGTACAATAGCCATCCGTTATAATATAACTTAAAGTCTTCAAAAGAAAACATTCTAGTACTACTCACGAGCACTCTTGGTCTCGAACCCTGTAAAAGAAAACCACAACGTGGGATGAGCTACACAGCCCAGTGAGGTTCCAAGACACTCTAACAGTTCAAATAAATCAAGTAGGATGGGCATATCATATGCATGGTTCAAGGTTACACAATGGCATGTTATCATGGGGTGATAATCATGGTACGGGTAATTTGAGACATTTATCATGAGACAGTTATCATGGTTCAAGACATTGGCATGTATAGTTCACGAGTGATTGGAGCTTATTACAGGCATAGCTCAGGATTTCATATTGGCATTTTAGCACGAAACAATTATCATGATACACGGTAAACATATACTGTAGGATACGGTGTTCCAGTGGAACTCTGTCGGTCATCTGCACCTTATGACTTCCGGATCCCCTCGGTTTGACTGGCCATCACCTTATCCCTCCAGTGGTAATACTCGAGTATACCGAAACGGTTGTCCAGGGTTCCAACCTACCCGACCGAGCCCAGTCCTGGCTCGAGTAGGTCAGTAACCGAGGCAGGGCCCAAGTTCAGCTTATAGCTTACAACATGCACAGGTAACCAAGTAATTCGACAAAAGTAAAATTCATCATTTGAATAGGTCGAGTGAGTTAAAGTACACACTCGCCTAACAATGATGGACAACTTCATATAACATGTGATTCATGATAATCAAGTAATCAAGTGGATACTTAGCACGTAAGCAATACAAGTTGATTTCATGGGAGCATGTAATTCACGGATATCGAATAATTATATAGATTAGAAATCATATGAGCAAATAGTCAGGTAATCAGGTAGTCATGTGGGTTGGTAAACGATTCACGGTTAACGGTTAACTGTTCACGGTTGACGGTTAATTGACAAGCATTGGTCATATGCATAGGCCATCATTGGCCGTTATCCCATTTTTACCACGTGAGAGTCGAGGAGATTCACTCCAACGACGTATGCAACCTTAGCATACCAAGTCATGTTATTCGAGTATTTTCAAGCATGAATTATTCATCTCAAAAGAGAACGAGTGCGATAAAGTACACACTCGACTCCATTTTTCAAACCCAAGTAGACTAAGTAAACAATCTAGCAAGTTAAGCATGTATCGAGTTCATATGGTCATTTGATATGGTTAATCATTTAACCAACTCATGTAGATATACAATGCAAGTATACATTGCTTAAATAGGCATGAGTATGGTAAATACTTAACACATAGTACTTAACACTTAATAGTCTTGAAATGAGCATGTCCTAGACTTATTCAATTACGTATTCCTATATGGAACACTCACCTAGTCAAAACAAGCGAGTAGTTTTCAAACAAGCGTTTTAGGTGTCCGCTCCGAGTTCCCCTTGGAGATTCCCTCGAGTGCCTGAGCAAACAACCATTAACTATTATACACTATCACTTAGAACCCCTACTTATCAAAGAAGGTTGTACAATCTAAGGAGAATTCATTAATTGTGCCTTAATTAATAATAATCGAGGGTCAAGAGTAAAGTTTTAAAGTCTAAAGAAAGAGACTAATATTTTCCATGAAATCGAGTTCAGAATGTTCAATCGGTATCGAGAAAAGAAGGCAAGTTCCCAAAATCTCATTTTCTAAGAAGTTGACAAATTTCAGCTTTGGGTGTCAATCCTAGAAAAATCGTATCTTGCACTATGTAGGTCCAAAATTGGAAAGCTTGATATCGTTGGAAACTTCTTCAAAAGCACTAAAAGTTCTTAGAAGATAATTTTCCATGATTCCAAACGGAAGATATTCAAAAATTGACTCTAAGTTGCTGTTTGGGACCATTAAGACAGTTTCGGGGTTGGTTTTTGACCATCTTTGAAAATTCGACAAAATTCACACAATACGAACTAACCTCTGAAATTTAGAAATCAATTATAACTACAATCAAAGTTCAAAATGAAACAAACGGAACAAGAATCGAAGTTTTGAGCGCCAAGATATAGCAGCTCAAAGTTGGCTAAAAATTCCTTCTCGATCAAGAATTTCCAGATTTAAACATGAACTTTGGGACTTTGTTTGAACATCTAAACAGACATGGAATGGCACCAAATTTGGCAGTATTATCCTACCATATAAGGGGTATTCCTCTACCAAATTTTGTAGGAAAATTCATTCGTAAAGTTGGTTAACGAAATCACTAAAGTCCCAAGAAATTTCTCGGCAAATCTGCCTTGGACTTCCGTTTTTCCGTTTTCAAAACGTTTGGCCAATAAAACACCTCAAACACAGTTCATTTCAGTAGATAATATCTAAGATATGTCCGAGGTACATTTGATAGGTGATTTATACCAAGAAGCTTTGGAAAACAAGTCCCAAATCATTGTTAGTTACAAATCTGTCCAAGTGGAAAATTCTATCACTGTAGCTGTTTCAAACGTTGGCCACAACTCACTCAATTCAACTTGGAATTGGGCGTGGTTGATGGCGTTGGAAAGCTCTCTCATAAAGCTGAATTTTCTCAGAATAAACCATTTTCAAAGTCCATTCACAAACAGTTCGTTTTTGAGCATCAAGATACAAGTCCTGTCCTGTCTCCTGGAGAGAAACGAAACAGGACAGTGATTTTCAAACGAATGGTGTGGCTCACTCAAGTGGAACCAGATCGTGAAATTGGTACCAATGGAAAGCTGGGAATGTCTAGTTTCCAATGCCACTGACGGCACTCAATTTCGACATCGGAGTAAAGAGTTATAGCCGATACAAAATGACTGCCTGGGCAATACGGGATTCATTTTCCAGTTTTGCTAACTTTGGAAATCAACTCATTTGACCAACCAAATCATGTTATTTCTCAACGAAACTTTGTACACACCCACACTAACATGTAAACAATATAATCAAGTCATTAGAACCTCAAATTGTGCACAAAAATGGTCGGACAAGACAGGGGTAAAACCAGAAACTTTTGCTTCTTGCACCCAATGAAGTTTCTATCAATTACGCACCATTAATCCATCATTTTAACCACTAAACCAACAATATATCCACTATCAATCATCAAATCAGCAACAACCCAAGAGTGGGAGTTCATAGAGCCCACTTTCACATTTTATACCATAAACAAGACTACCCACATGATTATACAACCTTATATGTGCAATATATCTTACAAAAACTAAGATCTATGGGTTGGATGATTTGCTACCTTCTTGGATGACTAGATCAGAAATTTTTGGTCACTCTTTGCTCCAGAAAACCGTGGCTTTTCAGCTCCCTTTTGCAGCTCAAAATACTCCTCAAGTGTTAATCTAAGTGTGGTGCAAGTTTGGTTGAATTTGGAGATGATTTGGTGAAGATTTGATGGAGGAATTTGAAGAACTCTTGAGCTGTTTTTCTTGTTTGTTGTTCGGCCAGATGAGGGAGCAAGAGAGAGAGTGTGATCAGATTTCTAAGCTTCCAAGAGAAGACATTAACTTGTGGCCACCAATCACCCCTTAGTCAACTCACATTAGGAGCCGTTTGGCGCGATTAAGGCTCGATTTCTCGCGCGTTTGGTTCACCAGTGCACTAAACCTCTAATGCATTTATATTCATGTAGATAATATTCACTCCTAATTATCCCGAAATAAGGGTCTAAAGTCCCTCAAATAAAGTCACACGTGTGGAAACGTGTACCGTCAATTTTATCGCTATAACGCGAAACCTTCGAGAAATTCTTATAACGACCGTACTACTAACCATCACTTGAGTATTTAAACATTAAAATGCCTATTTTAGGTCCATTGTACATGTCTCCAATATTTCAAACCTATTGTACTCTCAATCGATCAAGATTTCCAAAGACGTGTTCACTATTTTCACTAAACGAGCTTCCAGAAATTAATTTTTGAAACAAGTCATTTTAAAAATATAATGAAACTATATTTCCATGTAATTAGGTCTCAAGAGCTTAGAAAATAATATTCGGAGTAAAATGCCAAATAAATAATTAAATAAGCTAGAAATAGGAGATTAAATAAATAAATTTTGCGAGTCCTCACAGTCGGTCCTGTTAAGGAAAACAAAACTATAGGGTGAGCTAACGCTCGTGAGGCCAAGAACACACATGCAATCACTTAGTCAAATAACAATCCCAATTTAATAAATAAAACCATGTCTTTTCAATAATCAATTATTCAAACAGGAAAAGTAATCAGAAACAATTCAAGGATATAGTAGCTCTCAGGAGCTAAATTCCACTCGATCTGTCGATGTCATTCGTATACTTTCCCGCATTGACCCTCCTGTCAACCGGGTCGGTATTTCCATTTCCGTAGATCACCACTTTCTTCCCTCCGTCCACCGTACACCCCAAGGGCCCACAATGACCATAATTGGGCGATACTCAACGAGTATGCCAAGCAAGACCTCTTATTAGGTCGAGCTTATGTGTATCTCATGGCTCGTCCAAATCCCCGACCAAGCCCATTGCTGGCTCGAGACTAAGGACGGCCTATGAGTTTGGGCGTCCCCCATTCATTTGGTAGTCGAGGAGATTCACTCCAACGACACAAGCATTCATGACATGACATTGCATTTCATTCATTCATTCAATACATTTCATTCATTCATTCATTCATTTGAAATTAGAACGAGTGCGATAAAGTACGCACCCGCCCTTATTTTTAAAACTCCCAACAAGTATCACAAATAAGCAAGTATCAAATTCATACACTTGACACTCACCGAGCAATTCAATAAGAATTATTTTCTGGGAGTTCAAGTGTCCGCGGTGAGATCCTCTTGAAGGTCTCCTTGCGCGCCTGGCAATTTAATAGTGGATAATCACACAATTAACCCACTTATCAAGAAAGATTGTACACTAGTACAATCTAAGAATTATTTCGAAAAAAAGGGAACCTCAATTACACGTAAATCGAGGTTCAACTTGCCTTTTATCATGTACAATATTATTTGAGTTTTTATCATGAAAATCGTAAACAAAACGTTTAAGAACATCAAAAGAATAAAGAGTTTTTTGAAAAACTCTATTTCTTTGAAATTGGAAAATTTTCCACTTTTACGATAATCTTTGAAAAATCATAACTCGCTCGGTATAAGTCGAGAATTGGAAAACTTTATACCGTTGGAAACCTCTTAGAGAGTACTATAAGTTCCTAGAAGACACTTTTCCATGAATCGAAGTGGAAAGTGGTCAAAAATGGGCTTGAAGACGCAGCTTCAGTTTACAAGGCAGAATGAAGTTGGTTTTTGGCCAACTTTGAAAATTCGGCACGATTCGCACGTTGCAAACCGGCCTCTGAAATTTTCAGCTCAATTAGTGTTGCAAGTGAAGTGTATGACAAAACAAGCGGATCAAGAATCGGAGTTTCGAGTACCGAGATACGGTAGCCCGAAGTTGGGGAAATTCAAGACTGGATGAGAATTTTCCAGATTTGAACCTCTAACTTTAGTAATTCAATTGGGTATCGAAACGAACTTGAATCGGCACCAAAATTGGCAGTATTTCAATACTATATGGAAAGTATCTCTCTATCGAATTTCGGGGAAAAATACCTTCGGCAAGGTAGTTAATGAGCCAACCGCAGTTCAAGAAAATTCCTAAGGCATTCTGCCTTTGACTTTCATTTCCCAAATTTCCAATCGTTCAACCAAGAAGGTTATCCAACCATGGTTCATTTGTAAAAATAAGGGTCTAAGATACACCCATAATATCTTTGGTAGTGTTTAATATCAAAAACATCAACTAACAAGTTCACTACAAGATTTGGTTCCAAACCAGTCCAAACATTAGGGTTTTCCAAAACAGAGCAGTCCACTTGCTTCAGTCACAAATCAGTCAATATAGCTCGAAATCGAGCATGGCTTACTCCGTTGGAAAATACATTCATAGGACTAAAATATCACAGAAGAAATCATTTCCAAATTCGGCACCCATCTGGTTCAAATTCGGGCATCAAGTTGCTGCCTGAACACTTCATTCCAGATGAACAGAGTGGCAGGACAGCGAACTTAAAACATTTGGTTCGACTTGGTCACAAAGAATCAGAACGTGAATTTTATACCAAATTAAAGCTAGGAATGTCTAGTTTCAAACGCCACCAACGGCACATGATTTCGACATCCGAGGACAGAGTTATAGCTAAAATACTACTGCTGGTCAGAGACATACGCGAATCAGTTTCCAGATTTGCTGGTTTCGAAAAAAAATTCATTTGCTCCATCAACCCTCAATATTTTCCAATGAAATTTTTCACACATCTAATACATCCTATAAACATCCAATTCAAGCCATTAAACCATTAAAATTTGGCCTGGAAATGGCCGAACATAGCAGGGGCAAAATCGGAAAGTTTAGCTTCTTACACCCAATGAAGTTTCCACTAATTACCCATCACTAATGCATCATTAAAATCACTAAACCAACAATATAATCACCATTAATCATCACATCAGCAACAACAACCCAAGTGTGGGAATTCCAAGAGCCCACAATCACATTTTTACACCATAAACAAGTAACTAAGTGCATGTATGAGCTTAATCTTGTCATATAATCTCCAAAAGATAAGAATCCAAGAGTTGATCATTACCTACTCCTTTGGTTTGCAAGGTCAGAATTTTCGGCCCTCTTGAAGCTCCAAGAAACCGTGAGAGTTCCCTTCCTCCTTAGCTAGATGTAGTCTCCAAGTGGTTTGCTAAGAGATCTCCAAGTTTGGTGTGATTTGGGTGGATTTTAGTGCATGGATTGAAGATGAAAAATGAAGACAATGGAGAGCTCTTCTCCTTCTTGTTGTTCGGCCAAGTGAGGTGAAGAGAGAGAGAGTGCTGATGCAATTGGCTTCCAAAGGAAGATTCTTTGTGTGGTGCAAAATGCACCTCAAAGTCAACTGGAAATAGTGCAATTTAGGGTGCGTTTGGACTCGATTTTTCTCGCGCGTTTGGTTCACTAGTGCACTAAACCTCCAAGGCATATATATTCTTGTAAATATTATTCACTCTTAATTGTCCCGGAATAAGGGTCTAAAGTCCCTCAAATGAAGTCGCGCGTGTGAAAACGCGTACCGTCAATTTTACCGCTATAACGCGAAACTTTCGAAAAATTCTTATAACGATTGCACCACTAACTATCACTTGAATATTTATACTTAAGATTACCTATTTTAGTACCATAGTACAAGTCTCTAATATTCCAAACTTATCGGGCTACTACGCGGATAAAATCTCCAAGTACTATTCACTATTTTTACTAAACGCGCTCTAGGAAATTAATTTTCGAAACGAATCATTTTAAAAATATAACGAGGTTATATTATCATGCGTTTAGGTCTCATAAGACTAGAAAATATTCCTTGGAAATAAAATCCAATTAAATAATTTATTAAGCCATAAATTAGGCATAAAATAATAGTTTTTGCGAGTCCTCACATCCTCTCCCCCTTAAGAAAATTTCGTCCTCGAAATTTACCTTGGTCGGTGAACAAGTCTGGATACTTCTCCCTGATTGTCTCTTCAACTTCCCATGTTACTTCCTCTACTCCATGGTTCTTCCATAGAACTTTCACTAGTGGTATTTGCTTGTTCCTCAATTCCTTCACCTTTCGATCCAGAAGTTTTACCGGTCTCTCCTCATAGGTCAGGGTTTCATCAATCTTAATATTCTCCGGTTGTAAAACATGAGAGGGGTCTGGATGATACTTCTTAAGCATGGACACATGAAACACGTTATGAATACGAGATAAACTCGGTGGTAATTCCAGCTTATAGGCTACATTCCCAACTCGCTGAATAATCTTATATGGCCCTACAAACCTTGGTTGTAATTTCTTCCCTTTTTCGGACATCAAACTTGCTTTTAAAGGCGTAATCTTGAGAAATACCATATCTCCAACAGTGAACTCCAAATCCTTCCTCCGATTGTCGGCATAACTCTTTTGTCTACTCTGAGCGGTTTGAATTCTTTGCCGTACCAATTTCACCTTTTCATTAGCCTCCTCAATCCAAGATACAGTGGTCGTGTCTAAGATTTTCCGTTCACCTACTTCATCCCAACAAATTGGGGATCTACACTTCCGACCATAAAGTGCCTCATACGGAGCCATTTGAATAGAAGAGTGGAAACTATTGTTATATGCAAATTCCACTAAAGTCAAGAACTTACTCCAATTCTCTCCAAAATCCAGTACACAAGTCCTCAACATGTCCTCAAGAGTTTGAATCGTTCTTTCAGATTGTCCATCAGTCTGGGGATGATAGGTGGTACTAAAGTTCAACTTAGTCCCCAACACTTCTTGCATCTTTTGCCAAAACCTCGAAACAAATCTTGGATCCCTATCCGACACAATACTCACAGGTATACCATGTAGTCTAATGATCTCATCCAAGTATAATCTGGCCAACTTCTCCAATGGATATTTCATATTAATCGGCAGAAAATGAGCCGACTTAGTCAATCTATCTACTATCACCCAAATGGCATCATGGCCTCTCTGTGTCCTTGGTAAGCCTGATACAAAGTCCATGGTAACATTTTCCCATTTCCACTCAGGTATTTCTAGAGGTTGCAAAAGTCCAGATGGTTTCTGATGTTCGGCTTTAACCTGTTGACAAACCAAGCATGTCTGAACAAATTGGGCAATTTCCTTCTTCATATTTTTCCACCAATATAGACTCTTCAAGTCTTGGTACATTTTATTCCCTCCTGGATGTACTGTAAACTTTGATCGGTGTGCCTCTTCCAAAATTTCTTTTCTAAGCCCTTCATCCTTTGGTATAACCACCCGATTTCGAAATCTTAATATTCCATCGGATCCCAAAGTGAAATCGGTCTGGTCTCCCATCTTGACTTTCTCCACCAACTTCTGCATTTCAGGGTCCTTTTCCTGAGATTCCTTAATACGTTCCAATAGAGTGGAGGTTATCACAATATTCCCCAAAATCACTTTCCTTGGTTCTAATCGAGGATTCCAATAACTAACTTCCTCCAACAATCGAAATTCCTTAACCATCAATCCAGCCATTTGTACCTGACGGCTCAAAGCATCGGCCACTACATTGGCCTTCCCAGGATGGTACTTAATCGTACAATCATAATCTTCCAGAAATTCCATCCATCTACGTTGCCTCAAGTTCAGCTCCTTTTGAGAAAATAAGTACTTAAGGCTTTTGTGATCTGTAAAAACCTCAAATGTTACTCCGTACAAATAATGTCTCCATTTCTTCAAAGCAAAGACCACAGCCGCTAACTCCAAATCATGGGTCGGATAATTTCCTTCATGCGGTTTCAATTTTCTGGAGGCATAAGCTATCACTCTATCATTTTGCATCAAAACACATCCCAAACCTTCCTTAGATGCATCGGTGTAAACCACAAAACTATCATGTCCATTTGGTAGAGCTAGAACAGGCGCTCTAGTCAACCGTCTTTTCAACTCCTGAAAACTTCCTTCACACTTAGAATTCCAAATAAACTTTCCATTTTTCTTGGTCAACTCAGTCATAGGTCCAGCGATTTTCGAAAAATCCTGGATGAATCTCCGGTAATACCCTGCCAATCCTATAAAACTCCGAACTTCCGTTGGGTTTTCCGGTCGTTTCCATTTCGAAACAGCTTCCACTTTAGCTGGATCCACTTTAATCCCATCCTTAGAAATTATATGTCCTAGGAAAGTCACTTCCTTTAGCCAGAATTCACACTTGCTAAACTTAGCATATAACTGATGTTCCCTCAAGATTTGTAAAACAATTCTCAAATGTTTCTCATGATCTTTCACATTCTTAGAATACACCAAAATGTCATCAATGAAAATCACCACAAATTGATCCAAGTAAGGCTTAAAAACCCTATGCATTAAATCCATGAAAGCGGCAGGTGCATTGGTTAACCCAAAAGGCATTACTGCAAACTCGAAGTGCCCATACCTTGAGTTAAAAGCAGTCTTAGGTATATCCTTCTCCAAAATCCTCAATTGATAGTAACCTTGCCTTAGATCCAACTTTGAAAACACTACCGCCCCTTGCAGTTGGTCAAACAGTTCATCAATGTGGGGCAGTGGGTATTTATTCTTAATCGTAACATCATTTAAGCCTCGATAATCTATACATAACCTCAAACTCCCATCCTTCTTCTTTACAAACAAAACTGGGGCTCCCCACGGGGAATCACTCTCCCGTATAAAACCTCGTTCCAACAAATCCTGTAATTGTAATTTCAACTCCTTCAATTCAGCTGGGGCCATCCTGTATGGTGTCCTTGATATAGGTGCTGTTCCCGGAGCTAAATCAATTTTAAAAGCTATTTCCCGTTCCGGGGGTAGAGACTCCAATTCCTCAGGAAAAACATCAGAAAATTCTTTTACTACCGGTGTGTCCTCCAGATTCACCTTATCGTTAGGGGTATTAATAAGAAAAGCCAAATACCCTTGAGCTCCTTTACTTAACAATTTTCTAGCCCGAATTCCCGAAATAAGTGCAGATGAGGCTAACTTACCCCTCACATCCAATTTCAGGGTTGCCTCACCTGGAATACACAATTCTACAATTTTCGTCCTACAATTTAGTTGGGCATTATAACGGGCTAACCAATCCATCCCTAGGATCACATCATATCCTTTAATCGCTAAGCCTATCAAATCGGCCAGCAATTTTCTTTCCCTCACGCAAATTTCACTATTCTTATACACCATATTAGCAATTAGACTTTTGTCCCCAGTGGCCAGTGTTTCCCTCACGCAAATTTCACTATTCTTATACACCATATTAGCAATTAGACTTTTGTCCCCAGTGGGTGTTTTAACCTCCAAGTCATATGATAACTTAATTGGCTTCAAGTCCATTCCACTCATGAAATCAGGGTTTACAAAAGAGTGCGTTGCACCCGGATCAATTAAAACCCTAGCTAGACGGTGAAAGATTGGAATTGTACCTTCGACCACTTCGGTCGCATCTGGAGCTTGTGGATAGTCCAATGCGTAGACCCTAGCCGGTACTTTCGGTCGACTCCCTCCGGCACTGGTCTGCTTAGAGGTTGATTTTTCAGGCCTCTGCAGGCTTCCCCCTGTCTTCAACGATTTCGGACAATTCGCGATTTGATGCTCAGTGCTCCCACACAGCAAGCATTTTCCCAGCTTTCTCCAGCAGTCATTCTCAGAGTGGTTGGATTTACCACAATACCCACAAGTAACTTGAGGGGTCACAGTCGATCCAACAGATGGTGCCCCCTAGCTTGAGCCGTCCCGCTACGACCTCCCCTAGATAGAGCTCTCCTAGAAGCTCCAGCAGTTCTCGTTCCCCCTTCCCCTCTTCCCTTTTTAGAAGGGTGTACAAACTTACTGGTCTGCCCAGTAGTGCGACTAGGGAAATTCCTTTTCCTATTGTGGAAATCCCTCACTTGAGATCTTGCATTCTCAACCCTTTGCGCTTTCTATAAAGCCTCAGTAAACGTAGAGATTTGGGCTGCAGCCAGGCCCTCCTGAAGTTCTACATTAAGTCCCTGTATGAACCTTCTAATCCTTCTCCGTTCATCGGCTACTAACTCAGGAGCGTATTTGGAAAGTTTGGTGAACTTCCCTTCATACTCTGCTACCGTAAGGGTTCCTTGTTTCAACTTAATAAATTCGTCCTCCCTTTTCTCTTGGATCAAGGGCGGAAGAAACTTTTCATTAAACTCCCTTGTGAAATTCTCCCAAGTCCAAGGGGTTCGAGCTCTTTCCCATTTTCCTTTTATCAAATCCCACCAAGCACGGGCTACTCCCTCAAATTGAAAAGCAGCAAAGTTCACTCGCCTATCCTCAGTATAGTCTAGAGCGGCGAATATGTTGGTCATCCTTTCTAACCAATTCTCCGCTACTTCGGGGTCAGGTTCACCCATAAACTTAGGCGGGTTAAACTTTAGGAATCTTTCCAGGGCTCTATCCTCTCCCCTATCCTGGCCCCCAGGTTGGTTAAATGGTCCAGGACCCTGTCTCTCCGCTAGACGTTCTAGGATATCAGTCATCCTATTGATGGCAGTAGCCACTTGGTTACCCTCAACGTTTTCCTGTCCCTGGGTCGGTCCAGTTGCCGAACCCTGGTCATCCCCCTGAGGTTGGGCCTGTCTAGACGCTCGCCCACGGCCTCGACCACTCCTTAATCCTTCCATTAGTCTAAGCGTGCCTAGTGCAAGAAATAAATTAATTTAAGCAGAAAACAAGAATTATATCGAATTTAGAACTAACCAAGAAAGCATTGAAATTAACAATAATTTACATTCATAAGCATGTCAAGTTCGTACAATTAGCAAGTTAGGGACAATTCACAAAATATAGCACACAGGTGCTCAGAAGTATACTTCTAGTCACAGAAGACTAAAGTAAGAACAAGTGCCCAAAAGTAGGCCACACAAGCATGCAAAATACAATGGCCTCAGCACTCGCGTCACCCTAACTAGTCCTAACTGTACCAGTCAAAAGTCAAAAGAGGTCAACGACCAAGATCCTAGTCCATAGCAGGGCTATCAGGAGGAACCTCCTCCTCGGGATCCTCCTCCGGATCCTCCTCCTCCTCATCAGGAATCACCTCAGCAGCGTCCTCAACCAAACTAGTCGCATCAGCCAGAATCTCGAAAGCCCGAGTACGGACATCCCGTCCTAACCTAGTAAGTCGAGCCCTAGTATCCTGAAGCTCCTGGTTAACCACTGCAGATGTGGCTACCTCACCCTCTAGCACCTCCTCGAGCTCGGCAATCCGCTCACCCTGAGCGCCGACCATCTGCCTAAGCTCGTCTACCTCAGCCTGTAAAGCGCGGTTGGTATCCACCAACTGACGACGCTCGTCGTCCATAGCATGCACTACATGACTCGGGTAGGCGTAAGTCAACCTACACGGACATCGAGGGTATCTATCATACGGTGAGTAGCGTACTCGAGCCCCTCCTACTCGAGCTCGGTAGAAGATAGTCCTAAGAGGCTCATAATGACCATTCGCATGGCCATTCCCATTAGCTGCCGGGGCTCCGTTTCCGTCAGCCATCCCTGCAAAATAATAACAATAATAATATTTTTCAGGTTAGAAACTTAAATCACTACTCAGTTCCAATATCCTGCAATGCATGTCTATCTTAATAGCTGGTTCATCCCATTCGTCACTTGAGGTAGGACTAACTTAGTTGCTAGCTCGCCTCAAGTATCACTTAGGGTAGGATTAAATCATCCCGTATCGAGTCTTAAAGGTAGAGTATCTAATATGTCTCCCATATAGACCTCTAACCTAGTGCTCTGATACCAACTGTGACGCCCCACATCTCCCTAAGGCGGACCAAAGGGTATCCGCGGACGCCTGCCCAGCTCTCGCCAGGACTCAAGCAATTCCATTCAATTTAAAACCGAATTAAGCACTTCGATGAGAGCAACATGAATACAATAATGCGGAAGCGTTCAAGCTTAATAAGTCACTTAATGTATAACCAGTACATCGGTAATCATAAAAAGACTTAAATTCAAAGTACACATCAGGGCCCAAACCTTTCAAGTTTTCAATTTCCAAAAGCACAACCCAAACCAGGGCCTAGTCAAAATATATAACAGGAGTCTTAACAAAATTACAACGGATGGTTTCTCCATATTTCTCCAAGAGTCGGTCCTGTTAAGGAAAACAAAACTATAGGGTGAGCTAACGCTCGTGAGGCCAAGAACACACATGCAATCACTTAGTCAAATAACAATCCCAATTTAATAAATAAAACCATGTCTTTTCAATAATCAATTATTCAAACAGGAAAAGTAATCAGAAACAATTCAAGGATATAGTAGCTCTCAGGAGCTAAGTTCCACTCGATCTGTCGATGTCATTCGTATACTTTCCCGCATTGACCCTCCTGTCAACCGGGTCGGTATTTCCATTTCCGTAGATCACCACTTTCTTCCCTCCGTCCACCGTACACCCCAAGGGCCCACAATGACCATAATTGGGCGATACTCAACGAGTATGCCAAGCAAGACCTCTTATTAGGTCGAGCTTATGTGTATCTCATGGCTCGTCCAAATCCCCGACCAAGCCCATTGCTGGCTCGAGACTAAGGACGGCCTATGAGTTTGGGCGTCCCCCATTCATTTGGTAGTCGAGGAGATTCACTCCAACGACACAAGCATTCATGACATGACATTGCATTTCATTCATTCATTCAATACATTTCATTCATTCATTCATTCATTCATTTGAAATTAGAACGAGTGCGATAAAGTACGCACCCGCCCTTATTTTTAAAACTCCCAACAAGTATCACAATAAGCAAGTATCAAATTCATACACTTGACACTCACCGAGCAATTCAATAAGAATTATTTTCTGGGAGTTCAAGTGTCCGCGGTGAGATCCTCTTGAAGGTCTCCTTGCGCGCCTGGCAATTTAATAGTGGATAATCACACAATTAACCCACTTATCAAGAAAGATTGTACACTAGTACAATCTAAGAATTATTTCGAAAAAAAGGGAACCTCAATTACACGTAAATCGAGGTTCAACTTGCCTTTTATCATGTACAATATTATTTGAGTTTTTATCATGAAAATCGTAAACAAAACGTTTAAGAACATCAAAAGAATAAAGAGTTTTTTGAAAAACTCTATTTCTTTGAAATTGGAAAATTTTCCACTTTTACGATAATCTTTGAAAAATCATAACTCGCTCGGTATAAGTCGAGAATTGGAAAACTTTATACCGTTGGAAACCTCTTAGAGAGTACTATAAGTTCCTAGAAGACACTTTTCCATGAATCGAAGTGGAAAGTGGTCAAAAATGGGCTTGAAGACGCAGCTTCAGTTTACAAGGCAGAATGAAGTTGGTTTTTGGCCAACTTTGAAAATTCGGCACGATTCGCACGTTGCAAACCGGCCCCTGAAATTTTCAGCTCAATTAGTGTTGCAAGTGAAGTGTATGACAAAACAAGCGGATCAAGAATCGGAGTTTCGAGTACCGAGATACGGTAGCCCGAAGTTGGGGAAATTCAAGACTGGATGAGAATTTTCCAGATTTGAACCTCTAACTTTAGTAATTCAATTGGGTATCGAAACGAACTTGAATCGGCACCAAAATTGGCAGTATTTCAATACTATATGGAAAGTATCTCTCTATCGAATTTCGGGGAAAAATACCTTCGGCAAGGTAGTTAATGAGCCAACCGCAGTTCAAGAAAATTCCTAAGGCATTCTGCCTTTGACTTTCATTTCCCAAATTTCCAATCGTTCAACCAAGAAGGTTATCCAACCATGGTTCATTTGTAAAAATAAGGGTCTAAGATACACCCATAATATCTTTGGTAGTGTTTAATATCAAAAACATCAACTAACAAGTTCACTACAAGATTTGGTTCCAAACCAGTCCAAACATTAGGGTTTTCCAAAACAGAGCAGTCCACTTGCTTCAGTCACAAATCAGTCAATATAG
>NW_020862387.1:0-31067 GCF_003713205.1 Coffea eugenioides | reverse complement strand
TTAGCCATGCTTGCAGGCAACTTCAATTGATACGCTACTAACCCAATTCTTTTCAAAATTTCGAAAGGTCCGATATACCTTGGCTTCAGTTTCTTACCTTTCTTAGACACTACTCCGCCCTTCAAGGGTTTAATTCTGAGGAAAACCTTGTCTCCTACTTCGAATTCCAAATCTTTCCTCCCTGTGTCGGCGTAGCTCTTTTGTCTACTCTGAGCAACTTGAAGCCTTTCTCTAATTAGCTTTACTTTCTCCTGGGCTTCTTCTATCCAAGGTATGGCTGTAGGATTTACGATTTTCTTTTCTCCAACTTCATCCCAATGAATCGGAGATCGACACCTTCTTCCATACAGAGCCTCATATGGTGCCATTTGAATCGAAGCCTGATAGCTGTTATTATATGCAAATTCCACTAAGGTCATATATTGGCCCCACTTACCTCCAAAATCCAGTATACACGACCTCAGTAGATCCTCCGGAGTTTGAATTGTCCTTTCCGATTGCCCGTCGGTTTGGGGATGGTACGCAGTACTAAACTTCAACTTGGTCCCCAAAGAGTCCTGAAATTTCTGCCAAAAACGCGAGACGAATCTTGGGTCTCGATCAGACACAATACTCACTGGAATACCATGTAACCTTAGGATCTCTTCTGTGTACAACTTGACCAATTTCTCCAATGAAAAACTCATGCTTACGGGTAAGAAGTGTGCAGACTTAGTGAGTCGATCGACTATTACCCAAATTGCATCAAAACCTTTTTGACTTTTAGGTAGTCCCGTTACAAAATCCATTGTTATGTGTTCCCATTTCCATTCAGGGATTTCTAACGGTTGCAATAAACCAGAGGGTTTTTGATGTTCAGCTTTTACTTGTTGGCAGATCAAGCATTTTTGCACAAACGCGGCCACGTCCTTTTTCAAACCTTCCCACCAGTATAATCCCTTCACATCGTGATACATCTTGGTCACTCCTGGGTGTATAGTATACTTCGATCGATGTGATTCTTCTAAAATCTCTTTCCTTATCTCTTTATCTGCCGGAATCACAATTCGATCTCGAAATCTCAATACCCCTTCAGGCCCTAATTTGAAGTCTAGGGTTTCCCCTTTTTGCACTTTCTCCAAATTCTTCCGAATTATAGGGTCCATTTTCTGGGCCTCCTTAATACGCTCTAGTAACGGTGACTTCAATGATAAGTTCCCAAATAAAACCTTCAATTTCTCCAAGCGAGGGTTCCAACTACTTATTTCCTCTAACATATCCCACTCTTTTACCATTAACCCTGCTACTTGGGCCTTCCTACTAAGAGCGTCAGCCACCACATTGGCTTTTCCTGGATGGTAATTAATCGAGCAATCATAATCTTCCAGAAATTCTACCCATCGCCTTTGTCTCAAATTCAGCTCCTTTTGGGAGAACAAGTACGTGAGGCTCTTATGGTCCGTATAAACTTCAAAAGTCACGCCGTACAAGTAGTGTCTCCATTTCTTCAAGGCGAAAATTACTGCGGCTAGTTCTAGGTCATGAGTTGGGTAGTTTTGTTCGTGGGGTTTCAATCTCCTAGAAGCATAGGCAACTACCTTACCCATTTGCATTAAGACACATCCCAGACCTTCTCTGGAAGCATCAGAATATACAACATAACCTTCACCTCCATCGGGTAAAACCAAAACGGGAGCGGATGTTAACCGCTTCTTTAGTTCCTGAAAACTTGACTCGCACTTCGGAGTCCAGACAAACTTGGCTCCTTTCTTGGTTAGCTCAGTCATAGGTCCTGCAATCTTCGAGAAATCCTGGATAAATCGCCTATAATAACCTGCTAAACCCAAGAAACTTCTAACTTCAGTTGGAGTTTCTGGTTGTTTCCAATTCATAATGGCCTCAACTTTTGCCGGATCCACGGCAATTCCATCTTCAGAAACTCTGTGCCCTAGAAAAGATATTTCAGTCAACCAAAACTCACACTTGCTGAATTTGGCATACAGCTTATGTTCTCTTAGTATCTGCAAAACCACCTCTAAATGCTTAGCATGCTCCTCTCGAGTCTTAGAGTAAATCAGGATATCATCTATGAAAACCACTACAAACTGATCCAGATACTTCTTAAAAATTCTCTGCATCAGGTCCATGAAAGCAGCTGGTGCATTGGTTAATCCAAAAGGCATGACTGCAAACTCAAAATGTCCATATCTCGTACTAAAAGTAGTCTTAGGTATATCTTCCTTCTTGATCTTCAACTGATAATACCCTTGCCTTAAATCCAGCTTAGAGAAGACCACTGACCCTTGCAGTTGGTCGAATAAGCTATCAATCAACGGTAGAGGGTATTTATTCTTAATTGTAACCTCATTTAACCCTCGGTAATCGATACATAACCTCAAGCTTCCATCTTTTTTCTTAACGAATAGGACGGGTGCTCCCCATGGTGAATCACCCTCCTTCACAAAGCCCTTCTCCAACAGATCTTGTAATTGAATTTTCAATTCTTTTAGCTCGGCAGGAGCCATTCGATATGGGGTCTTAGAAATTGGAGCCGTTCCAGGCATCAAGTCAATCTTAAATTCCACTTCTCTTTCCGGCGGTAGAGTCCTTAACTCTTCGGGAAAAACATCCGAAAATTCCCGTACCACTGGTACATCCTCCAGCTTCACTTGATCACTGGGGGCGTTTATCAAGAAGGCTAAGAAACCTTGCGCTCCTTTAAACAACATTTTCCTTGCTCGGATTCCTGAGATCATAGCAGATGATGCTAACCTACCCTTGACATCTAACCTCAGGGTTGCTTCACCAGGTATACAAAATTCCACCACTTTCGCTCGGCAGTCAAGTTTAGCATGATAATGGCCTAGAAAATCCATTCCTATTATAACATCATAACCTTTTATGTCCAGACTGATCAGATCCACTAGCATTTTACGCTCTCCAATCCAGAATTCACAATTCTTATAAGCCAAACTAGTGATTACATTCTTATTACCCATGGGTGTCCTAACTTCAAGATCGAAGGGTAATCTAACAGGTTGCACATCTATTCCAGACATAAAGGATGGATTTACGAATGAATGGGTTGCACCAGGGTCAATTAACACTTTAGCTAATCGATGAAAAATCGGAAGTGTACCTTCCACCACTTCCGAGGAATCAGGTACAGGTTGGTCACCTATAGCATACACTCTGGCAGGAACTGTCGGCCGGCTCCCTCCAGAAGTGTTTGATCTAGCGTTCGAAGTAGTCCCTCCCTGCATTTTTGGACATCCAGAAATTTGGTGCTCGCTACTTCCGCATTTCAAGCACTTTCCTTGCTTCTTCCAGCAGCTATCCATAATATGACCAGGTTTCTTACAATATGCACAAGTCATTTGGGGAATTATGGCTCGGCCTCCTTGCGAGGTATTCCTAGGTTGTGCTCTTCCAATCGGTCCCCCTCTAATTCCATTGTTTCTTCCCCCTGCATTCCTTGCCCCGGTTCCCCTTGCTAATGCACCTCGCGGTGCTCCGGGACTAGTCACTCCGCCTGTACCTCGGCCCACTTTAGCCGGTGGAGTACTTCCATACGTCGGCTCTCGACTACTGCTGGGGGCAAATCTTTTCTTAGCTTGAAAAGATTTCACTTGAGCTCTAGCTACTTCAACTCTCTGAGCTCTTTCGACAGCATCTGCGAAAGTATCTATCCTTACGGCGGCTAAACTTTCCTGTAGTTCCACATTCAAACCCTGCACAAACCTCCGAACACGCCTTTGCTCGGTGGCTATCAACTCAGGTGCAAAGCGGGATAGCTTTGTGAACTGGATTTCATATTCGGCGACACTCATCGCCCCTTGCTTGCATCTAATGAAATCATCCTCTCTCTTCTCTTGAATGAGAGGTGGAAGGAATTTGGCATTGAACTCCCTTGTGAAGTTCACCCAAGTCCTTGGTGTATGATTAGTCTCCCAATGAACCCTCATTAGGTTCCACCAGGAGCGAGCAGCTCCCTCAAACTGGAAGGTGGCAAAAGTCACCTTTCGCTCCTCCGTATAGTTTAAGGTGGCAAAGATCTCAGTGATCCTCTCCCACCAGCCTTCAGCCACTTCCGGCTCGGTCCTCCGTAGAATTTGGGAGGTCCAAACTTCAGGAACCTTTCCAGTGCCCGATCATCGGGATCAACTGGGCCTCCCTGATGACGCCCTGGTCCAGTGGCTTGGTTTTCAGTCAAGCGCTCTAGAACGTCAGTGATACGGTTAATAGCGGTGGCCACTCCGTCTCCGGCCCTGCCCTCTTGCCCTTGGTCTGGATTGACCTCGGGTCCCCTATCTCTACCCGCTTCCGGGTGTTGTCTAGTGGGTCTCCCGCGGCCCCTTCCTATTACTTGGCGATCCATAGTCTAAATTATGCCTATTATGAAGAATCCAGACCAATGAAGGAATTGTTTGCCTGATTTATAAAACTTTATTCCTTTTAGCTAAAATCAACTAGAAATAGAGAGAAAAGGAATTAAAGCATTAACAAATATTCATGCGGTGAAAGTCAACAGATAGCAAGTTGGGACATTTCCAAATGTAAGGCAACATAACTAGCCAAAAGTTACATACAAAATAATCCCTTAAACAAAAATTAGGATTATGGTGCCTCGGAAGTAAGTCATCCACCTAGACAAAACTTGATGACCTAGTTAATGTCCCCCTATTCTAACCCTAACATATCCAATATGGTCGAATCGATCCAAGCCTAACCCTCAACAGGGCTGTCAGGAGCTACGTCCTCCTCCGGATCCTCCTCCGGGTCCTCCTGCTCGACACTCTGAAGGATACTCGTGGCCTCATCTATCATCATCGCGGCATCAGCCCTGATACCGACACTCCTATCACGTATCCTCTCGGCCAATCGAGTCACCCTCGATCTCTGACGCGCTATCTCTACGCGAGCAGCCTCCAGTCTAGCATGCTCCGCTGCTACCCTCTGCTCTAACTCCGCTATGCGGTCGAACTGAGTGTCCACCATGATACTCAGCTCCTCTACGTCCTGAGACAAAGTAAAGTTAGCGTCCTTCAGCTGGCGACGCTCATCATCTAGGGATAGTACTAGCTCATTGGGGTAGGCATAAGTGGCCCTACACTGACACCGAGGATGCCTATCAGCTGGGGTGTAACGTATATGAGCTTCTCCGCCTCGTGGCCTATAAGAGATGGACATAAGAGGCTCTATATGTCCATTAGACGCCCCATTACGATTAGCGTGTCCATTACCATTTTTCATACCTGCAAAAGAATTAAAACTTAGAGGTTAGAACTTAAATAGTTAATTAAATCAGCATTACTTAAGATATATCTAATGGTCTCAATTCTTACTTCTAAAAAGATCGGGATTTCTAACTCGTATTGTATATCTCTCAAATAACTTTTCTAACCTAGGCTCTGATACCACCTGTGGCGACCCCACTTCCCCCTAAGGCGAACCAAAGGGTTGGCGGGCCGTCTGCCCAACTCTCGCCAGGACTCACGCAAGCATTCTAACCTAGAACCTTCCGACGATTAACCTAAGCTATAACAGAAATAATTCTTCCGAGATAAATCAATTTCTATCACCACATTAGCTTCAAAGATAACAGCATACACTTAGCCAACCGACGGCTCTTAAACACTTCACACTTTACTCGCAGGGGTTAAAGACATACTATACCAATATCAACAAACAAGCTGAATATTAGAATTTGGAATTACACTTTTCCAGCTTCAAGTGGCAATCCAAAATAAAAGGTACAGTACTTAATGTATAATTCATTACAAATCGAAATCTGAGTTCAAGTCGTTCAAGTACATTCATAGGAAATATAAGCAGCTCAAATTCTTTCAACTTCCAGACCTGTAAGGAAAACAAATAAACATGGGGTGAGCTAAAGCTCAGTGGTGCCCCAAATCATGCAGTCACGTAAATGAAACAGCGAGTAATAACTTAAACAAATTAAACAATTAGGAAAGCGTATAACAGCACAAGGTAGGATACAGGGGCTCTCAAGAGCCATTTTCCCCGCTTGATCACCATTTATCGTAGTTGACCCTCCGTCAACTCTCACTACCTATAATCCATGTAGAGCATCTCATTTTGATACCTAACCCGTCACCATTCATACCCCGGTCCCGGGCCCGCTCACCGACTAAGGACGCAGTATACTCGAGATATACCCGTAGATGATTGGTCGAGGGATTCACCCAACGACATTATGGTAGTTAGATTCATGCGTCGAGGGATTCACCCAACGACGTAACTACTTTTAGCTTCAGGGTAGTTGGATACAGAAGTCGAGGGATTCACCCAACGACGCAACTACATTTAGATGCAAGGATTCAGGAGAAAAATGATTCACGCAAGTCACCACTCGAACGGCTAGTGTGATAAAGTACACTCCGCTCACTTCGATGGATCAAAAACTAGTTTTGCAAATCATCACTTATCGAGTCTAGAAAGCACTTAATTCAGGTAGGAAAAGAACAGGCAGGGACACTCACCAAGAGTGAAGTTCAGATGTCAGGTTGGGAATCGAATTCCGTGTCCTCGCAATATCCTTGAATACCAAATTTTGAAACTATAAGTTTTCTATTCAACTTTTAAACTTATTCGTATAGGAAATTATCTAATATAATATTAGTTTACTTTCTCAAGAAAATTCAAAAATCTATTTAGGTTGAAGCCCGACAAAAGTAGTAAAAATGTTCCTTATAGTTTTCCTTAGAAGAGGGTAACTAGTATTATTTACTAGAAACAATTCGACCATCCACTTAGGATTGAAATTTAGTAAAAGTAGGAAATGTTTTATATGACTTTCCTTAAAAATATTTTTCTCTATACGAGTGCGGCTAGTATTATTTTATTTAGAATAAATTTTCTTGCCGAGGAGGTTTTCTGCTATTTTTAGTTAAAGTCACTAAAAACTATTTTTCCTAAAATAAAGTTTCTTATCGAGCAAGTTTCTACGTTTTTATCCAAAGTATTAAAAACTCGTATTTTTGGAAATTTCCTCTAGAAAACCAGCAAGGGACAAGTTTTGAAGATAGGAAAGGAGATGAAACAGGACTTAGGGTTTTAAGACTAGTGAAATTATTTTCTAAAGATAATAAGGATAGTTTACGCTTAAAGGAGGAAATATCGAGTCGGCAAGGTTTAGAAACTCCCTACGCGAAACTTTTAACTTTAACATGTAATACTAAGTTTTATCAATTAAGGCTAAGCGCAAAATATCTAGATAGTTGCTTAAACATTCGCGGATTTGTGGGGTCGACACGAAATTCACAAGTTCGATCCCATAACGAAATCACTTTACAACTTAAATTTTCCAACAAATCAAGATCACATCTCAAAAGCAAGTCACTAGGGCTTCTTCAATCATTAGCCCTAGATTTCAACAAAGTCAATTTCATTTGAACAAAAATATATAACCAAGGCTTCGTCAATCATTAGCACTTGGTTTCAGCAAGCTCAGCTTAAACAAATAAAAATAAAAGCAAGGCCTCCAAGAAATTCTAGCAATTAAATTTCATCACCCAGTAATACTTATAAAATCATCCAAATGGCCAAGGGCTTCATCAATCATTAGCCCTTGTCAACACCAATTATTTCCAACCACAATTCAATCAAGAATTTAAACCACAAGTAAGCTAAAATCTCAATCCAAATCCAAATTCAGTTTCACGAGGAAACAGGACATTCATATAAAACAGTCTACTTTGAGGATTTACAGACAGCAGTACACATGGAGGAAAAATACGAAATTTCTACAGGACAAAGGCCTATGATTCTAGTTTCAAATGCCACTGACGGCACCTTAGACGGATTTTTCTACACCAAGATATAAGCATTTTACTGGAACTGGTCAGGGACATCCGAAAATCTGAAATTTCATTTTTCATTTGTGAAAAACTCCTTTTTCACTTTTAACACCTTGACGTTTTTATTCAAACCATCCATACATTTCTTATAGAACTCCAAAACAACACATTCCAGTCATTTTCATCCATCATGATTCAAGGAAAAATTACAAGCCAAGCTAAGTTCCAACTCAACCTTTGACTATCACATAAGGAATTCCAGCAACTAATATGCTTTAGATCAAATTTTCCTTTGGTTTAAACATGGTGTTAGGTACTCAAATCCAGCATGTAAACAATTAGCTAGTTATTAAAAATTTCCACTTCAAAACTAGATTCATTCGGCAACTAAAATCATCCAGAAAATCAAGGAAATTTTGTCCATCAGTCACGGATGATCATGCATGAAGAGATGTTCTGTTTTTATTTTAAATTTTCTGGGTTAAAACATGCTTTTAAACTCGCAACTTCCTCATGCAATTTCTTAGCTAAACAATGCACATTTCCAGATCAGGAGTTGAAATTAAACCATGATTACAAACCCCAAAATTTCCAGGTGTAAACCTCACGGCTTTCCAAGGAAAATGTCCAGCAGCTCGTTAGTTCTTAAATCAAATTTTTCCTCGGCTTATTCAGAGATTCAAATGCTCAAATTCAACATGCAACTACTTAGCTCACTGATTAACATTTTTAGTTCAAGAATTAAATTCGATCAACAACAAAAGTCATCCAATTTTTCAAGAAAAATTTCCAGCTAGTCTCGGTTGTAACTGCACGGAAACTGATTGCATTTTTCTTTTGTTTTTCCGATCTAACTCAATCAATTAACTACTTGCGTAGCTTAATCATCTTGTAATTTACTAGTTAGTCATGGTTAGAGGCTTAAAACAGCAAAATTATACCACATGAAACTACATTATTCAAGACAACTTTCGGCAGAAATTTTCTTCATCAAAACAGAATTTTCCTAAGCTCCTTAGCTCATCATCCAATTTTTTTTCTTCAGCTAAAACCTTGTGTTTTGCCCTTAATTCTCACATGCACAATTGCTGAGTTAATTAGCTAACATTTCCAGACCAGAAATCAGTTCGGCAGCAGCAATAAACATTCATAACTCCAGAATTTTGTGCAACTACTCTCGGATGAGCTTGCATGTGATGGATTCTGTTTCATATTTATTTTCCAGTGCAATCCAGGCTAATTTAATTCATGCATGACTTCATCATCTTGATTTCAGGTGATTAAACACAAATACAAACTCTGATCATCCCACAATTAACTAATTAAAGCTACAAAATCCCAGCTCAAGCTCACGGCAGTACCACTTTTTTTTTCTTCCAAACCAAATTCTGGTAGCTTAAACATCAAATCATCACGTAGCTAGTTACATTTCGTGCTCAGATTATCGCAGCTTAGCTAATTAGAGTTACCAATTTAGCAAAAATTTCGGCAGCTACAATCCTTACAAACAGATTTTTCTTTTTCTTCCTTAGTACATCATCCGAGCTTAAAGACCTCACATGCAAGTCCAAAGCTTGCTTATACTACCTCTGGTTAACCATTTTTCAGTCCAGAAATTTACCTCACTGGAAGCTCACTCACACGACAAGGTGCTGAAGTCTGTCCCTCTCTCTCGGCTCTTGTCCTCACGCACAGGTATGTTGGTTCTGGTTGGGTTATAGCGGTTGCAGCTGGTGGTGGTGGAGGCTGGATGGCAACCGGCTGATCTTGGAGAATGCAGAAGGGAGTTTGCTCACGGTTTCTCCTCCTCTCCTCCCTCTTCGATGCTCGCGGACAGAACCAGAAATAGAATTGCAGCTCTCAGCTTCCTCCCTCACTCTCGGCTATATGGTGCAGCTCAACCTTTCCCTCACTCTCGGTCGATGATAACAAAGTGAAGGTGGAGTGTTTGTGAGGTTTAAGTGTGCAGGTGGTGAAGGTGAGCATTGGCCGAATGGAGAGGTGAATGATCATGGTGTCCGAGGGAGTGTTTGGCTTTGCGTGGAATGGTTGTGGTCGTGGGGTGATTTTGTGAAATTGTGAAGGGTAGTTTAGTCTTTTCACTTCTCCCCCTATTAACCACTTAAGTCCTTAGTTCTAACTTAGCTCCAAAACTTATCCCCAAGTGTGATTTGAACGCCTAATTATACGCTAATCTTGCAAGGCTTTAATTATCGAATTTCTTATGTCCTAAGTATACTTAAGGTACTTATTTTGTTTTTGTCTAAAATTTATCGATTGCGATTTAACATTAAGGTTCCTATTAACCCTTATCATTCTTGCTTTATTAGTGAAACTATTAAAATCAAGTTTGACCTTAATATATAAATTTAACATTCTTAATATTCATCTATCCTTTTATCTCAAAACTTATTAACTCCATCATTATTAACGCTTAAGGTTAGCTATCGGAATTCAAAGAAATTTACTCGTTAGATTAATGAAATAGTTTACCATCAAAGTATGAATTTAAGGTAACAAAGCTAGAAAATTTAATAGTTTAGCACAATTCTTTTATTTTGCACATAAAAATTATCCTTACACATTCATTGTGAAAACGAAGGAGGATAAGACTATACTTTATTGCAGGTTAAGAATCTCAACTGTAATATAAAATGATATTTGTACATATACATTTTCAGGGTTCTCACAAGTCCCATGTTTAATTTCTCGTTCGGGTCAGTCCCATGTTTAATTTCTCGTTCGGGTCAGTCCCATGTTTAAATTTCTTGTTCGGGCCAGTCCCATGTTTAAATTCTCATTCGAGTCAGTCCCATGTTTAATTTCCTGTTCGGGTCAGTCCCATGTTTAAATTCTGGTTCGGGTCAGTCCCATGTTTAAATTCTGGTTCGGGTCAGTCCCATGTTTAAATTTCTTGTTCGGGTCAGTCCAATGTTTAAATTCTTATTCGGGTCAGTCCCATATTTAAAGTTTTCTCGTTTGGGCCAGTCCCATGTTTAAATTCTTGTTCGGGCCAGTCTCATTTTAAATTTCTGTTTGGGTCAGTCCCATTTTAAATTTCTGGTTCGGGTCAGTCCCGTTTTTAAATTTTTTGTTTGGGTCAGTTCATTTTAAAATTTTGGGGTCGGTCATCATTTCAAAAGCGTCAGTCGTTCGAATAGCTTGCATTCGAACTACGTTTGACCTGATTCCCATGGCGGGATACGTAGGCAAATCTACATGAGTTCGGTCACTTTTTTGTAATTTCATTGCATCATTTTGCTCAATAATTATAGCCAAGTGTTGGTTTATTATTTTAGCTCAGGTGCAGTTAAAAGAAACAGGTAAGCAATTTGGTGTCTACGTCTTTGTCTTGAGTTTCTTTGAAACTCTAGACAAAGAGGGGCAAGCTGTAGACACCAAATTTTTGTCAATTTTCAATGTTTTATTGGATTTTTATCTATTTGATAAGTTTTTTATTTATTTATTTTTATAATTATTATTTTTTACATTTTAATGTGTAATTTTCTCATTTTTACAAGTTTATTTTAAAGAAAAAAAACAAACAAAAGGAAAAAAAAGAAAAAAAAAAAGGGGAGAAAATCAAGAAATCAAGAAATCAAATCATCATAATCATTTTTTTCCACCAAATACACTTAACCCATTTCACACTCAATTGCCATGCTTCTTTCTTTTCATTAAGTGGAAAAGATCATCATTTTGGTCAACCAAGCACACAAACTCCACTTTCCTCCCAATATAGACTCTCTCGGCCCTTTTTTTTTTCTTTCCACCCTCAGACGAACAGAACAAGAAAAAAATAAAAACTCTTCACTCGGCTCTCTCTCTCACAGACAAGCCACAAAGAAAAAAGAAAACACTCCCTCACTCTACTCACGGCTCACTCTCTCCCTCTCTCGGACTTGGGCAGAGGAAAGAAATGGAAAGCACACAAGAAGAAGAAGAAAAATCCCTCTCAGTCTCTCGGTTCTCCTTTCCCTTTCCCCTCTCAATCTCAGACACACCTACATTGAGGTAATTTTTAGTTTTGTTTGGAACATTAAATCCATGCTCCATTGTTTAATTTTCTTTTGCTTTTGCTGGTTTCCTTGGTTGTTGGGTTGCTGAGTTTTTGGCACAAGTCATGCACAGAACTAAGAAAAAAGAAACGGGCCCATGAATGCATGTCAAGTGTTTGTGAAAATGCCAAAATAAAAAAAATGAATTTTAGGGGCTGTTTTGCTTGATTCTAGCCTTTTTTTGTTATTTTCTTGTCAAATTAAGATTATAGTTGTAATGTAGAAACTATAAGGAGTGTTTTGGCATAAATTTTATGATTTTTGGTGAAGATTTGAGGTTTTAAAAATATAAAAGCTGGACTGTTTTTTTTACATTTTGGACACTTTTGGGTCATTTCTTGTAAAAACTAACTCCGGAAATGGGATCTACGCAAAAAATCGAGTGAGGGGGTGTATTTTGAGAAATTTTGGTGACCGGAGATGTCGCCAGCGGCGGCGGTCCGGTGGCGGTGCGCCACCGGCGGCCACCATGGCCGCCAACTGAAGTAAGCTTCGGATGGCCAGAGGAGGAGAAGAAACGAAGGAAGAAGAAAGAAAGAAAAAGAAAGAGGAGGAAAAAGAAAGAAAAGAAAAGAAGAAAAAAGGGGTTTGGGCTAATGTTTTTTCCTTCGGTGGGCTTGTGGTTGGGTTTTGTTCTTTTTCTTTTGGGTTTCGGTTGGGCTAGAAGGCCAGAACCCATGCATGTTTTCGGTTGGGCTTGAGTAATAAAAGACGGGTTGGCCTGCTCGTTTCCTTTGAGTTTCGGCTGGGCTTAAGTAGTATTCGGCCCAAATAAATAAAAATGATGGCACGATGGCCTTTTTCTCCCATATCCGAAACCGAAATTTGCACTTTAGCCCCTGATCTTTGGAGTAGTTTCACTTCGGCTCAGAACATTTTAAATTTGTTTCACTAAAGTCCTTAAATTAATTTCACTTTGGTCCTTGAATTTTGTCTTTCATTTAATTTTGACCTCAGAACTTTGGAAAAATATAATTTTTGTCCCCAAAAGTTTATCGATTTTTGCAATTCAGTCCCTAGTGAATTTTGACTCCCTTTATTATGATTGCTTCTTTTCTTTAATAATAGCTAATTATGTTACTTTTGAGTATGTTTAACTTGTAATTTTTAGATATTCTTAAATTTATTTACGTTTGACATATTAAGGTGAATTTTCATTATTATTATTATTATTATTATTATTATTATTAATTAAATTGGTGCCATGATTCTTTTGTTCATTGTGAGTATAAATAGGACAATTTGACTCCATTTAGTCACCACTTCAAACGGGAGGTACCCCTATTTTTATTATTTCAATGTCAATTACGTGCTCCTATGTGTTACTATGTGTTCCTATGTGTTTATATATGCTTTATTTATCGAATTTAAATGTTCATTTAAATTTTCTTATATTATATTTGTTTAGTTAATTTTATAATTATTTGGGAGGCACTTAAATACCTCAAAAATGTAATAGATAGGATAATTAGATTTGTTTTATTTTATTTCCCCTTTTAGATTGTAGTTAGGCGCTCCCCGATGTAATAGATAGGTCGTGTGCTTATGTGGCTTATGTGTTATATGTTTTATCTGCTTTTCTTAGAATTTTGGCATCTAGATATTATGTTTACGTGTTATGTGCTACGTACTCTTACGTGTTTATTTGTTTTAATTTATGCTTTATTTGTTTGACTATGAATTGTTAATGCATGACGTCACCACACTAGTCCAACGCTAGTTGTGGCTTTTCCCTCCGCTTACTTGCTAGTCCAATGCTAGCAAGGATTTTTAGAGATGGGTTAGTCCAACGCTAGACCCTTTTAGATCGTCTTGCACTAGATTCATCTTTGTGTGCTATTCACTACATTTTCATGCATATTTTCATTTTTAGGATTTTTTCTCATTTGTATGATATTTCCTATTATATTATCCCCTATCCTCTATATGTGTTAATCATATCACTTAGAATTGCATTTCATTTAAGAAATTGTATGATAAGTAGGTTCATTTGCTTGTTCATATTAGGGGAATTATTTTTCAAACATGAAAAATGGGTGATTATAACTTTTTAGTTTAAATATCCCATTAATCACTATATAAGAAAATTATGTCACGAGTTTTTGCCTCCCGTACCCTTTATGTTGCATTCCCTTTTTCTTTGATCACTTATATCTATGTATATAATTTAATTTCTTTTCTTTAATTTTCTTTTTCATCATTTGCATACTCGTGACCCTTTCAAGGAAGTATTTTGGCTTTCGCAATTAATGCGATTGGTTCAATTAAACCCTTGAATGAACATTTTGTCCCTTGCGATATTTTTATAAATTTAGATTTGCATCCATGTAGGAAACATCCAAACATGATAAAATTAAGGGTTAGATTAGAAAAATTTTGTCTAAACCTCGCAACTAACTTAGACTAGGTTGAAAGAGTGCCTTAGGTTTGAGTTGATCGAACTTTTGCCTCCCCTTACTTCAACCGTGACTTCCGAATCCATTTTCTCTTGTTTTTCAAAGACCTGGAGTTGTCAAAAAGGGTTTTGTTTTATTTTATTTTTATTTTTGTCAAAAATATTTTCTTTGGGTGACTTGGTACACCCAAACTCAATACCAAGTGGCGACTCCTGTTTTTTTCCTAAAAAAAACCCTTTTAGACTAAATTTTGGACCCAAATTGTCGCATTTTTTAAAGTCCCATTTTAGGTCCTTTTTACTTATTTTTAAATGAAAATCATATCTTTTATAAACACATAGCATAGCCACATATCTTTCCGGCTAAGGAATGGGAAATCTTTCTCCCGTTACATGAATCCAATTTTCATTTCATCTGGGAAAAGCCATCTTTTTCTCAACAATGTCTTTGTCATTTGATCCAATAGCGTTCCGTTAGATAGGAACAGATTTGATAAATACTGATAACTCTCGGATAGAGTATTAGAACGGAAAGATCCATTCGATAATGAACTATTGGTTCTAAGCCATCTCTGACGATTAAACCATTTTATTTTTATTTCCATCGCGAAAAATGGGGCGCGACATCCCCCACATGAGCAATTTGGAAGGTTTGAATAGGCACTCAACTCATCCCATAAGGCTTCAAGTTTGGAGTAAAAGATGGTCACTGAAGTTGTTCCTTGAGTAGACAAAGCAATGCCCTTTCTTATTTCATAGATTCTAGGTTCATTGCTTTGACCAAAATGTTCTTCCAAATCCACCCAAAGTTCCCTAGCCAAGTCATGATAAGTGATCGAATCATGCAGATCCAAACTAATTGAATTGATAAGCCAAGAAAGAACTAGCCCATCACCTTTACTCCAAAGCAATGCTTCACGGCTTCCAACTTTTGGTTGCAGTAATTCTCTATTCACAAATGGGATTTTATTTTTTCTTCTCAAAGAATTCAAAATATTTCATTTCCACCGTTGATAATTGTCACTGTCAAGCAACGTTGGGACTAACGAAGCATTGGTGTAATCGACAGAAGTCAAAAAATATGGGGAACTTGGATCACGGAACAAATCACCAGTCGAGGAGTATCCTGGATTCTATGATTTGATTTGCTCCGCCATTATTCCAAGAACATAACAAGAAGAAACAAAAAAAAAATCAAAATATGGAGAGAAGAACAGGAAGGATCATTGCTCTGATACCATGACAAAACGTGCCAATCTTATTCATAGAAAAAACTAGTAAGTGCAATGTACAACTAAAAGTTTATAGAAAAATAAATAGCAGACTTCTAGCCTAACGTATGTACTGGAATACTACACTAATTCTATTATTATCATACAACTAGTTTTATATAAGAATACAAAAACTAATTCTATCTTAATCGTATAGTTGTTACAAGAGATAACAAGATAAGGAATAAGGACGAGGTACGCTAACAGGTTTTTATGTTCTCGCATGAGTTGATTGAGAAAACCCAACGGTGGATACAAGTAGCCAAGATTTGCATAGGCACCATTTTTGGAATAGAGAAGTGTTTCTATGAGAAAATTTTTAGAGACCTGGATTATCTGAGGATTCTGCTGCTAACGTTTTTGTGCTCATAATAGAAGGGGTTGCTGCCGAGTTGCTTGACTTCCAGACTCTATATTAGCTAGTCACCGATTGCCCTAGTGACCAGATATTTTGTTGCCCTTATATCATGAACTAACCAATCTAATTCCACATCTGATGGCATATTTTGACCAAGATGCATGCCCAGCAAAAGCCATCTGCAATTTTGCCGCTAAGATTACGCTCGACTAAAACAACAAATAACAAATAACCTTTCTGCTACAGAGAAACAAGTCATGAACACGACAAGATTTGACTTTGCCATCTGACCTCCTTTTGGCAACTGTTATTAAGCTTCTTCCAATAAGATCTGTTAAGTAATCCTCCGCAAGATCCTTCAAGCTCTTTAAACCTTTCTCCTGGATAAACCCTTTAAAGGAAATTAAACCAATCTATTTTAATATTTAGTTTCCTAATTCTTTTTGGTGTTTTATTTGTTTAGCTTCTATATTAGATTAGGAAATCTAAAATCAGTTTCCAAGTAAGTTTTGGTTTACAATTGTATTTGTCTTAGGAAGTTTTAGAATTTATAAATACTATCAATCTTGTAAGTTATTACTTGGAAATTTGAGTTGAATCCAGAGAGTGGGTTTGAGATAAAGTTGTTGAAATATTAGTGTGGCCTACATGACCACATGATATCGTTTCAATATTCAATTGTTATCTCACTAGCTCATGAGATAAGTAACCACATGAATAGGTTTATGTTGATAGTTTTAGAATCCTAAAGATAGACAAATTGGAGGAAGTAAGGGATTCCATATTCGTTGTATATAGATGTATTATATGTGATATTTTATATGATAATTACAGTGATTATTAAGCTATATCTTATCATAATAAAGTATCATATATCTGAAGAAATTAGAGTCTATCACAATTCTATGATGGGAGGGATTGTGACTCTATAAACACTCTAGGGCTCCTAGTCCCTCTGACCACTCTGACATTCGTTATTTTTCACCCATCACTACAATAACATAATAGAGAGTTAGGTGAGGGAAGGCTAGACAGTAAAGGTTTATAGTTTATAACCTTGGTGATTGGAAGGCTTGCTGAAGGGCTGTGAAATTCTTCTCCAAAAAATGTCTTCAATATCTCAAGGTATGTTAATCTAGAATTTATTTCTTAATTTTAATTTGCAAATCATACTAAAGATCCCGCTCTTTATGTCTAACATTTGGTATCAGAGCCAGGTTAAAGTTTATGACTTGTAAATTAATTATGTCACACTTAATTCTAATTTATTTTGTCGATAAAATTTAAGACAAAATTCTTAAGAGTTCAAGAATCTGGTTCATTGTCTCAAGTACCACATCCGCATATGACGGCCTTGATTCTGTTCCTTAACGATTTCCACTAGTTGTTATAGAAAGGTGATAGTTAAGTGTTTTTATTAATCATATATATATGCTTATTATGAATCCCATGATTGATTGTATGCTTGGTTCATGATTAATCATGATTATATATATATATATATATGATTGATTATATTATATATATATATGATTGATTGTATGCTCGGTACATGATTGTTTGTATGCTCGGTTCATATATATCTACTTATATGCTTATTATTAATCATGATTGATTGATTGCAAGAAATCAATGAGGGTTAGATATATGCTCGGTTAGTACCCAAGATATTCTACTAATGATTCTGAATGTAACCATATTATGTGCATCTTAATTTCTATGCCATAAAGGGTTTTGTGTATTAAAATAAAATTTGAATGGGTAAATTGTACTTGATTTGAAACACCATTTGTAAGGAATTATATCACTGATAAATTTGTTCTTTTGCAATAGCCTCAATGTTCACGCTTGAATTATGTTGGCTGATTGCATAAATGATTGCATACTACCTTGATGGTTGCATAGTTTATGTCATGGTGTACCATTTTCTTTTAACCCAAATTAGTTAGTGCATATTTACTATTAGCAATAGCCTCAATGTTCACACTTCAATTATGCTGGCTGATTCCATAAATGATTGCATACTACCTTAATGGTTGCATAGTTTATGTCATGGTGTACTATTTTCTTTTAACCCAAATTAGTTAGTGCATATATACTATTACCTTTGTTTTCATGGTGTCCGTTAATTGATATGTGCACAATTTTGGGAAGAAAAGTTTTGTGCTAATATTAAGAATTACAATTTCATGAAAGGCTCAAATTTTAACAAAGCGTATATAAATGCATATTTAAGCAATTTGAGACAAAGGTGTTCTTAAGAATGGTTCATGGATATTTAAGTTAGCATATATTAAACCAATGCAATCGTGTTCTTGGGCCCTAAAGTTCAATAACCTGTATAAACATGATAGTTGCCACCAAAGTGGCCTAATTGATATACAGTTTATGTAAAGGTTATATATATCTATTTTGTATTATGCTATAGTTATTAAAATTTGCCCAAAGGTATTTTAATTTATATAGTCATGAGGAGTTATTATATTACCCAAAGGCATATGATATCTCTGTTAAAGTTGTAAGTGAATAATTGTTATCACTTAATGAGTGAATTGTTAGCATGTCATTATTCTGACCCAAAGGTAGAATACGATGATGCACTTGATTACTCCGTATATATTTATCTCATGGCTTGACTTGTATTTATAGCCATTACTCCAGCTTCAGTTTCAAGAATTGCAGCTAACATTCCGGAGTTGAATGGGTCCAATTTTTCTGATTGGCAAGACCAAGTGCTTATTACCTTGGGTTGCCTAGACTTGGACCTATGCCTCCATATTGATGAGCCTGTGCAACATACTTTTGAAAGCACCAAACGGGAAAGGATCCTGTATGAGAATTGGGAGCGTTCCAACCGACTAAGCCTAATGATTGTTAAGAGTAAAATTGCAAAACATATAAGGAAGTCAATTCCTGACTCTGGTAGGGCTCGTGTGTTTTTGGCATCGGTTGAGCAGCAATTTCAGACATCGGACAAAGCTTTGGTAGGTACTCTTATGGCTACTTTGACAACTAAGAAATATAATGGGGTAAGTGGTGTTTGTGAACACATCATGGAACTGAACAATATTGCTGAACAACTTAAGGGTATGGATATGACTATTTCTGAGTACTTTTTGGTACAATTCATCCTTAACTCTTTTCCTCCACAATTTGGTCCTTTCAAGATCAATTATAATACACAAAAGGATAAGTGGAATGTTTTTCAACTTATCTCTATGTGTCACGAAGAGGAAGAGAGGTTGAAAAGAGAAGGATTGCAGACTCAGGCTGTGCATTTGGTATCACAAGGTCATAATGCAAATAGACCTAAAAGGCACAAAAGGAAGTATCCTAAGGCACCAAATAAAGAGGCATCCAACCATAAAGGTTTTGGTGGGCAATGCCATTTTTGCAAGAAGAAGGGACATATGCAGAAAGATTGCGAAAAACGCAAGGCATGGTTTCAAAAGAAGGGCAATTTCCTTTCATTTGTTGGTTTTGAAACCAATTTAGTTGATGTTCCTTCTAATACTTGGTGGCTTGACTCTGGTGCAACTATTCACATTTCTAATAGTATGCAGGGATACCTTACAACCCGCCAACCAATGACAAGGGAAAAGACAATACTAATGGGGAACAAGATAGGGGTAAAAGTTGAAGCCATTAGAACCTATAGACTTTTTCTACATTCTGGCATTTTACTAGATCTACCAAACACTTGCTATGTTCCTAATTTTTCTAGAAATTTGATTTCTTTATCCCGTCTTGATTTAGACGGCTATAAATTTCAGTTTGGGGATCAGAATTTTTCTCTGTCTAAAAATAATAGTTTTGTTGGCAGTGGTTTTTTAGTTGATGGATTATATAAAATAAATCTTGATCCTATTTTTTCACAATCTCTTTCCTTGCATATGAATGTTAATGTTTGCACCAAACGCAGTCGTAATAATGAAACTTCATCATTGTTGTGGCATAAATGTTTAGGTCATATATATAATGACCGACTTAAGCGACTTGTAAAAGATTGAGTTTTACCAACTCTTGATTTTACAAATTTTGGTACTTGTATAGATTGCATTAAGGATAAGCAAACTAAAAGTACTAAGAAAAATGCCATTAGAAGTTTAGGGCTGCTTGAAGTGATACACACAATATTTGTGGTCCATTTCCTCCTTGCATAAGTGGTGAAAAATACTTTATCACTTTTACTGATGACTTCTCACGTTATGGCTATCTCTATATAATTAAGGAAAAATCCGATACTTTGAGTATGTTTCAAATTTTCAAGGCAGAGGTTGAAAATCAATTAGATAGAAAAATAAGAGTTGTGAGATCTGATAGGAGTGGTGAGTATTATGGAAAATATGATGAAACTGGTCGTAATTTAGCACCATTTGCTAGATTTCTTCAAGATAATGGAATTATTGCTCAATATACAATGCCTGGGATGCCATAGCAGAATGGTGTAGCTGAAAGGCGTAATCGAACCTTATTAAATATGGTTCGAAGTATGGTTAGTGACACAACTCTTCCTGAGTTTTTGTGGAGTGAAGCCTTGAGGACCGCCCTATATATTTTAAACAAAGTTCCTACCAAAGCTGTTGCTAAAACCCCTTATGAATTATGGGTTGGTAGGAACCAAGGGCCTGTTTGGAACCTAAGTTTTTTGGGAGTTTGTCTAAAACTTTACTGTAGTGCACTGTAGAAGTTTTTGAAAAAATTTTGTAGAAGTTTTAAGGTGAAAAACTTTTTTGTAGAAGTTTTTGTAAGGTGGAAAAACTTTTTTTTCCTTTTCTTTTTTTTTTCTTTCTTTTTCTCTTTCTCTTTCTTTTTCTTTTTCTTTCTTTCCCTTTTCTTTTCTTTCCTCTCTTCTTCCCAGCAGCAACGCAGCAATAACACAACGCAGCAGCAACCTCCCAGCAACCCAGCAGCCTGCTCCACCTCCAGCACCTCTGCCAAGGCCTCCTCCAGCCCCTCCTCCCACGCCTCCACCTGCTCCACCTCTGGCAACACCACCAATGCCTCCACCAGCCCCTCCTCCTACTCTCCCGCCTGCTCCACCCCCAACTCCACCACCAGCCCCACCTCCTGCACCACCACCTGCTCCTTCACCAGCACCTCCCCACCGCCACCCCCTCTGCGCTTTCCCTCTGCCCGCACCCCTCCCCACCCCTGCAAAAGCCCCCCCCCTCTCTGCCCGCCAAAGCTCCCCCGCCACCCCTCCCTCTCCCTCTCCCTCTGACGCCACCTGAGTTTTGCAGCAACAGAAATGATTTTGCTGGCAGAATAAGCAGCAACAGCCGAGTGTAATTTTTTATTTTTTATTTTTTTTGCAATTTTCCTTCTCCCCAAGCTGCGGGAGGGGAAAAGGCAGAGGGAAAGAGGGGAGGGGGGAGGGAGAAAGAAAAAAAAAGAAAAAAGAGATTTTGAAAACCAACATATCGGTCAAAGGGGGAGGGGAGGGAGAGAAAAAAAAAAAAGAGGAAGGCTAGCAGAAGTTGGCCGGAATAGTTACAGGCGCCGGAAGCAGTGGTGGAGGTGGTGGCCGGTTGGGTGGGGGAGGAAAAAGAAGAAAAGTTGAAGGGAAAGTTTTTTGTGTATTATTTTGAAATGTGTAAGTAAAAAACTAAGTTGTTAAGTTTTTTGGGGTTCCTGTAGCAAAAATTGTTAAAAAACTAGTAGCTAAAAAACTTGGCCAAAAACTGCACTTCCAAACAAGCCCAAGTTTAAACCATATACATGCTTGGGGTTGTCCTGCTGAAACAAGGTTTTATAATCCACATGAAAGAAAATTGGATCCAAGGACCATTAGTTGCTATTTTATTGGTTATCCAGAAAGGTCCAAAGGATATCGATTTTATTATCCTAATCATTACAATAGAATAATGGAATTGAATAACGCTAAATTTCTTGAAAATGAGAATTTTAGTGGGAGTCGTGATAAAAGAGATATGGTGTTAATTCCAGAATCAAAGAAAATTTCTGAAACATCGCATCCTAATGGTGATAACGATACCATTATTCTCACAGATACACAGTCTGATGATCATCAGATTCTACGAAGGTCAAAAAGAACAAAGACCAATGCGGTTTCAAATGACTATTTAGTGTATCTGCCAGAACAAAATGGCCAAGGTGTTGATGATGATCCATTGACGTTTTTACAAGCCATAAGTTGTAGTGAATCAAATGAACGGATGGATGCTATGAAAAGTGAAATGGCATCTATGCAGGCTAATCAAGTTTGGGAACTGGTTGAATTACCTAAGGGTGTCGTACCTACTCAATGTAAATGGGTATTTAAGACCAAACGAGACTCAAAAGGTAATAATGACCGTTATAAAGCCCGACTAGTGGCTAAAGGATTTACTCAAAGAGAAAGAATAGACTATAATGAAACCTTCTCTCCAGTATCCAAAAGGATTCTTTCCGTATACTTATGGCCCTTGTAGCTCATTATGATTTAGAACTATATCAAATGGATATAAAAACAGCTTTCTTGAATGGAAATCTAGATGAAGAAGTTTACATGCAACAACCCGAAGGGTTTAAGGAGGAAGGCAAAGAGCAATTAGTATGTAAACTCAAAAAATCAATATATGGACTTAAACAAGCATCCCGTCAATGGTATCTTAAATTTCATGATACCATTACATCCTTTGGATTTCAAGAAAATAAATTTGATGATTGTGTATATATCTAAAGGTTAGTGGGAGTAAGTTCATATTTTTGATCTTGTATGTTGATGACATATTACTTGCTACTAATGCGTTAAGTTTATTGCATGAAACTAAAAGCTTTCTTTCTAAGAACTTTGAAATGAAAGATATGACAAATGCATCTTTTGTGCTTGGCATTGAGATTCATAGGGATAGGTCCAAGAAAATTCTTGGTTTATCTCAAAGATCTTATATAACCAAAGTTCTTGAAAGATTTCAAATGCAAAACTGTTCAGCAACTCCATGTCCCATTATTAAATGTGATAAATTGAGTCAAAATCAATGTCCGCAGAATGATCTTGAGCGACATAAAATGGAAATAGTACCATATGCCTCAGCTGTAGGAAGTTTGATGTATGCTCAAACTTGTACATGCCCAAATATTAGTTTTGCTGTTGGAATGTTTGGTAGATTTCAAAGTAATCTGGGATTTGATCACTGGATCGCAGCTAAAAAGGTGATACGATATCTTCAGGGTACCAAAAATTTAATGCTCACCTATAAGCATAGTGATCAGTTTGAAATTGTTGGGTACTCGGATTCGGATTTTATGGGATGTATTGATAGCATGAAATCTACTTCTGGATATGTTTTCATGCTCGTTGGTGGAGCTGTATCATGGAAAAGTGCAAAACAAACTATATATAACTGCTTCTTCCACAATGGAAGCAGAATTTATAGCTTGTCATGAAGCTACTTCTCAAGCCACTTGGTTGCGTAATTTTATTGAAGGTCTTCAAATTATGGACTCTATATCCCGACCTATTATGGTATATTGTGATAATTCTGCTGTTGTATTTTTCTCAAAAAATACATTGAATTAAAATTTCATGTTGTTCGAGAAAAAATTTCGAGAAAAATCTAAGCCACAAGTGCTCTAGCAAATCTAAGCACATTGAATTAAAATTTCATGTTGTTCGAGAAAAAATTCAACAGCAAAAAGTGTCCATGGAGCATATAAACATTGATTTGATGCTTGCAGACCCATTAACGAAAGCATTGGCGCCAAAGAAATTTCAGGAACATGTCAGTTCCATGGGTCTTGCTATTTTATGAATATTGTGTATTATTCTGGACACATAATTGCTTATATATTATTTCCTGCTTTGTGCACATTTTTGTATTTTCGAAAGAAATTAGTCAGGATATAATATATGGACCATTAATGAACACTCTTATTTTGTTGTTCATTCCTTCCTCAATTAGTTTATCTACATCTAGTTATTAAAATTGTGATATTTGGAAGGGAATATGTTTGTCAATTGACATATAACCGCCATAATCCATTTTGATAACAATGTACGGTAAACATTTTTTTGTGGCCACTTATTTTGTTTATTGATTCTGAACTATCAAATGTATGTGGTCATTTGTCCAAGTGGGAGAATGTTGAAATATTAGTGTGGCCTACATGACCACATGATATGGTTTCAATATTCAATTGTTATCTCACTAGCTCATGAGATAAGTAACCACATAAATAGATTTATGTTGATAGTTTTAGAATCCTAAAGATAGACAAATTGGAGGAAGTAAGGAATTCCATATTCGTTGTATCTAGATGTATTATATGTGATATTTTATCTGATAATTACAGTGATTATTAAGCTATATCTTATCATAATAAAGTATCATATATCTGAAGAAATTAGAGTCTATCACAATTCTATGATGGGAGGGATTGTGACTCTATAAATACTCTAGGGCTCCTGGTGCCTCTGACCACTCTGACATTCGTTATTTTTTACCCATCACTACAATAACATAATAGACAGTTAGGTGAGGGAAGGCTAGACAACAAAGGTTTATAGTTTACAACCTTGGTGATTGGAAGGCTTGCTGAAGGGCTGTGGAATTCTTCTCCAAAAAATGTCTTCAATATCTCAAGGTATATTAATCTAGAATTTATTTCTTAATTTTAATTTACAAATCATACTAAAGATCCTGCTCCTTATGTCTAACAAAAGTCTCATAGTTGTAATTTGTAAGTTGTAGTGAGCGAAGGCTATGACTTAGTATTATTATTGTTGAATTTTGAGTCAATTAAATTATTGAGAATTTATTGAGTATTTGTTATCCTTTTTCCACATATTTTTATGTGTCAGAATTACTTCCGCTATGCGCGTTTTTTTTTTGTGCCTACAAGTGGTATCAGAATCTAGGCTTTAATCTTGGAGATTGTGGTTTGTTCGTGAAATTAAAGTATGGATCCATATTATTTAACCACATTGTGGCATTTTTATCTTTGATGGTAAAAACTCTTTTGAAATTTGGAGTTAGATCATGAAAAGGTTTTTTTGACTTATTGGAATTTAGAATATTATCCAAAGGGGGTTCACGGAACCTATACGAGGCATATGGAATCATCAGGTGATGCAATCAAAGAGTTAGAGAGGAATAGACAGTTGGATTGTAAGGCATTCTACTATCTTAAACACTCAACTGTAGTTGCATGTAGTGAATAAATTCATACATGCAATGACAGCAAAGGAAGCTTGAAAATTTTTAATGAATTCTAACTGTGGTCATGGTGAAAAAGAAATTTGTGACAAGAAAAAAGAAACAGAATTTTTTGATGTGTCAAAAAAAGAAGAAATTGCAAAAGTTGTGGGTGCACATAAAGATGAGGAATTTCTTCAAAAAGAAATTTCGCAAATGGTTGATAAAGAAAGCGAAATTATTAGTGAAATTACTGAAGTAATTGAAGATTGTGGCAACATAGAAATTGTTAATTTTGTCGGGACTGATGAATTTTTTTAAAAGAAAAATCAAATGATAAACTTGGTTAAAAACAATAGTGAGGCAGACAATTAGTTGAGTTTTATGGGGTAACTAAAACTAATATGGTTATTGGTATGGACGAATCAAAACAAGTTCATGATGATGTTGAAATTTTTGGCAGTGAAAAGTATGATTTCGTGATTTCAAGAAATTTTCTCGATCGACATGGATGAATTGAACTATGGAGTATGCAATGAAGCATGGGTGAACATGTTTGACTTTTTGAGAGAAGTGATCAAGCCAAGAAATTATTCAAGAAATACAAGTTTTGTTAACTAGCACACGCGAAGATGAAATTGAAGATCAATTGCAAGTTGGAGTTCCAAGTCATCTATACAGCAATTGAATTTTTCATGGAAATTTAAGCTCGTGATGGCATTGGAGATAACAACATCAAGTGTTTGGTTTAAGGAAGGCAATGAAGGAAATTAAACCAATCTATTTTAGTATTTAGTTTGCTAATTCTTTTTGGGATCTTATTATTTTAGTTTCTATATTAGATTAGGAAATCTAAAATTAGTTTCTAAGTAAGTTTTGGTTTACAGTTGTATTTGTTTTAGGAAGTTTTAGAATCTATAAATATTGTCAGTCTACTAAGTTATTACTTGGAGTTGAGTTGAATCTAGAGAGCGAGTTTGAGAGAAAGTCCAATAGTTGTGATTTGAAAGTTGTTGTGAGCGAAAGCTACGACTTAATGTTATTATTGTTGAGTTTTGAGTCAATTAAATTACTAAGAATTTATTAAATATTTGTTCTCCTCCTTTTTCCACATATTTTTATGTGTCAAAATTACTTCCGTTGTCCGCATTTTTTTTTTTTTGTGCGAACACCCTTCCACCATCCATAGCCATGTCAAATTTTGAACTGGATTCTCCTTGTCTTCTTGAAATACTACAAGGCAAAGAAAGCATGCTTTGAGACAATCTGGTAAATTCTTGTAACTCAGTTCTAAGATTTGCATGCATCGTGTCTGAGGATCACTGGTAATGAGTGGATTCAAACTACGCGCAATTTGTTTCCATGATTCTGGTTTCATGTTTCTCCCTTTAAGGAGACCTGCAATTGCAACAAATGAAAGAGGCAGCCCTTGACAGTTCCTAGCATTGTCTTTCCGACTTCCCATAGTTCCTCAGAGCAGCATTGTTTAGGAAATATCTTCATTCTTAGAAACTCCCACGTTTCATCATCAGAGAGTGGACGAAGATTAAAAAGATTACTTTCCAGCGTGACTTTGAAAACCACATCAGAGAGACTACTGGTTATCAAAATTGTACTTCCATTTTGGTCATTTGGGAAAGAGCTCTGCAAATCATCCCATGCCCCAATATCCCACATGTCATCCATAAAGATAAGGTACCGATTTCTCCCCAAGCTTTGACACAACAGCAATTCCAAATCTTCATCTTCCATTGAATAATGTGGCTCAAAATTTCAAGCAAGAGGTCTCTTTTGGTGAATACTTGTGAAACATAACACCATGCATGAGTATGGAAGTACCCGACAATTTCAGGGTCATCATACACTTTGTTAGCCATAGTTGTTTTACCGATTCTAGGCATTCAAACAATGGAGATAGCATCTCTATGCAGTGATCCTCTTGTAAGTCGATTAACTATTTGCCTTCTGCTGATCATTGAGAATCACCACATCGTCACCAGTTCCAGTGGCTCTAGTCTGTGGAATCTCATGCCTTGTAGTCTGCACAACATTCTAGACTCGCACATCAAAGGCCTTGCTTTGAAATGTTTTGACCTGAATCTTAATGAGTCTGATCTCTTCTGAGATGTGAAAAAGCCACAGAAATTGGTTCCACTAATCACCATTTTTGACTGCCGACGAATCAATGACAGACTCTGCCTCATACGCCACATGAATAAGACGTGTACAAAGTTCCTTCAATCCTTCATTCTCTATGTCCTTCTCTATGAAATCTATTAAATAAGATACCAAGAACTCAAAATCATTGCTACTTCCTCCGTCCCGTTAGAAGTGTCATACTTTCCTTTTTGATCTGTCCCAAAATTAGCGTTACTTACTAATAATGGCAATAAAAACTTTCACCGATTTCCATTGAACCCTTTAAATCTTACAACGAGATTCTTATATTTTAGTGGGCTCCAAAGTTCACCTATGAAATAAAGAATTTCCATTTGATGGTGTGTGAGCGTCACGTTAGAACTAATAGGATTCGTGCATTGCACTTTCTCCAAAAGAGCTTGAAAACATATTGTAGGTATGAGTCCCACAATCTTATCACCACTCTATCCTACCTTCAATGGAGCAACACGTCAGGCTACATAGCTAATTCAAGCAAGGCATTCTTGGAACATAACCCATAACCTTTTGAAATCTGAGCACTGCTGAAAAAACGTGGGATTCCCAAAGCACGACCAACTTATTGGAATGGAGGGAGTATATAAAAAGTATAATGAGTCTGGGCAAGGGAGTGTAAGTGTAAGCATATTTTGATTTTAGTTTTTGTTATATTTAAATTATCCTCATGTGTTTTAATTAAAGTTATTTGTATTTCAATCATAGCACTAATAAGAAAAATGAAAAGTTTCAATAAATTACATCTCAAAAATATTGGTAATTAAAATTAAAAACTGCCCACTTACAATTATATTGATCAATCATTTTCTTCATCTCCAATTATTATATTCTTATGCATGATAATTAAAGTTAACTATATTTTATATACATATTGGTTTAGAAGAAAATCATAATTAATAAAAAAGCAAAAGATTATAAATAGTTAATGAGAAAACAAAAGGTTAAATTGATGATTAAATTCACTATATTATATCATATTGTCTAAGAAAACTTCAAAAAATTATCGATAATTATTAAAAATATAGCAAAAAAGGTTACAACTACTGAAATTGATAAAAACTTATTGTATCCAAATCATAACGTCTTAGTATGTATTTTACTCAGGTTTTGTTGTATACACTGATTTGATAGAACATAGAAAACTTCCTCTTCTCACAATCACAATCCAAGCAAAATATGCAACATGATAATCTTCCATCTTCAGAGTTCAATAAATTTTTAATTGCTTTGTATATAATAAACATTTTCTACAACTAGCAATGCTTAATTTTGCTTATTATATAGTTTTTTAGTCAATATTATACCAATAACTTAGTTTAAATATGATAATCATCCATCTTCAGAGTTTTTATAATTATAGAATGCACAATAAACTTTTAATTGTTTTGTACACAATAAACTTTTTGTACAATTACCAATTATTTAATTTTGTTCATTATATAATTTCTTAGTTTATATTGTGCTAATAATCAAAGTTTTGCACAAAATTTAATATATTAAAGGTTTTATATTTTGGAAAAATATATTCACGTGCAAAGCATGCACGTGAGGTATTACTGGTCCTCAGAAAAGGTTTGAATATGATGGGTCAAATGTTCGACTAAATCACGATTCGACTTCAGCTGCTGTTTTAATTTTTGCTGTAGAAACTCAATGAAGCATGGTGCAGGATTCTTGGGGAAATTTAGTATTGGGACTTGAAGATAAAGCTCTTCACGCTTTGCCTTCAAAACCTGAACCTTTTTGAGCATATCAGATAGCCAAAGACCAATTTTATTCACAAGTTCTTCAATGATTTCATCAGCTGCAAAAGAATTATAGAGAGATGTTAATCCAAAAGCTAATTCTTCCATACATTTCAAGGTGAGTCTCTCATTCTCTGTGATTTCTTTAAACTGAGTGAAGACAATTTCTATCACCATTGTGAGTTCCGATTTGGCACTTCATAAGGAACGTGAAACTTGCATGACCTTTGAGCAAGTTCGATAAAAATTATATTCCTTGATTTTTATTTCTCTGTCCCAATCTACTCTTGGAACATTGGAGCCAGACTCCTGCTTTACTGCCCAACTATTCCACAAAAAATTAGGACGTTAGGAAGGAATCCATTGGTCCAGCATGGAACCCGAGAATACGTACTTTAGTCATTCTGGCTTTAGAAGACTTGATCGATTACTTCCCTCTGTATACTGTTTACTAGTCGGACCCAGCTGACTTGCTTTCCTCCGCTCTTACTCCTGCACTCGGTGTAGTATATTCTACTACTGAAAACGAAAATTGGAACCCGGCTGGCTTACTTTCCTGGCTCTTTCTCCTGCACTCAATGCAGTATGTTCTACTGTTAAAAACGAAAATTGGAAGAAATAAAACACGCAGACACACAGTAACCACCCATCAGAAGCTTCCAAGCAGCAGCTCCTCCGTTGGCATTCATCCCACCTTACTCTGACCATCTTCTTCTTGCCCTCACCCAAAATCCCCCCAAGCCCAGCCCAAACCGAACCTCCTCTTTTCTTTCAGACTCCCACACCACGCTTTTTCTCTCTGCAATCTTCAGTATACAAATTGCTGCATACGACAGAGATATGCCCCAACAGCAATTTTGATGCTCTTTGTTTGTTGTCTGCCATGTCCAATTCCCTTCCATCTTTTGATGACAATTTCCAACCGCATTTTTGTATTTCCTAAGCACTTCTCCGAACTGGCATTTCCGCAGCCCCTCGTGCACCTTTTTAGCAAAGTCAAGAGACATAATTACAGTACCGAGACATTAGGACCTTGATTTCACCCGCCCAAGTATGAATTCCACAAAAGATATACTCCCAATTCACAGTGATAACAAATCCCAAATCCCGTCTTCGCACCTCAAGCACCTTTTCCTAGACGTATTATTCAACCCCAAGTACACCATAGGTGCAGATCAATTCTTGAAGAGTTCGAATAATTCAGTGTATCTTTCAGCTTCCATTACAGATAGCTCCACCATCACATTGCACTACGAAGACTACGAGGGCCATCACGCAGTCTTTAGTGAGGAAGGTATAAAAACGCTTAGGTGTTTGGCAGCAACGTTGAGCTCCAGAAATGAATTGGCTGATTGTGTTCAGATGTATACCGAGCATCGAAAGGATGTAGTCAACCTGGTATATGTGAGGCTTCGTGAGAAATTGAAGGTAGAGACCGTCTGTGTTTTTATGTGCACGGATGAGTTGAGTGAGAAAACCCAACGGTGGATACAAGTAGCCAAGATTTGCGTAGGCACCATTTTTGGAATAGAGAAGTGTTTCTATGAGCAAATTTTTGGAGATCTGGGATCATTCGAGGATTCTGCTGCTAACGGTTTTGTGTACATAATAGAAGGGACTGCTGCTGAGTTGCTTGAGTTTCCAGACTCTCTATTAGCCAGGGGCCGATTGCCCCAGAGACCAGACATTTTGTTGCCCTTATATCATGAACTAACCAATCTAATTCCACATCTGATGGCATATTTGGACCAAGATGTATGCCTAGCGAAAACCATCTGCAATTTTGCCACTAACATTATGCTCCGACTGAAACAGCAAATGGCAAACCTCCTTTCTGTTACAGAGAAACACGTTCTTCGTGAGCTTTCGACAAGGCCATTACCTGGAGGAGGAATTCACCCCTTAACTAAGTACATAATTCATCACATTGACCTGATTTATGTTCACAGGGAATCCTTAACTGAGTTGGTGGCTAGACCCCAAGGTTCCAATGACGACCAAGATCCTCCAGAAATACCGGGTTCACGTGAAATGGATGAAGGGCTAATTTTCCTAAAGAGGCATCTTACTCGAGTTATCGAGTTTTTCCTGCAGAACTTGAAATTCAAGTCCAACTTCTATGGACA
>NW_020862386.1:0-20947 GCF_003713205.1 Coffea eugenioides | reverse complement strand
AAGCCAATTCAGTTTTCAATTTGAGCCTGGGATGATACAAGTGCACTTTAAGATGCATATTTATGAATCAAAAGTCCCTACGGTCCATTGTTCATATGAGGTCTATGGCGAGGTGCAATTAACCATAGGATCATCTCCCTTATACAATCACAATGAATCTTGCTGGCTCTTCAATTGCAATTAGCCTCGGACCTGCACTTGGGAATTGTCAAAACCAATTCCATCGCCCAAAATATGGCCCATTGAACTTTATATCTCCCAAGGCTGCGTGAAACTGGTCATCCAGTTTATAGAAAGTTGCTCAATCAATCATGAATTGCTCTACTTTCCCAAAATCACGTAATTGCTTATGACATTCGGCAATATGTTGAAGCAAAAGATGGAAACATCCGATTGGGTATCACTGCTTCTGTTGCACTTGGAAATTTTCCTACGACCGGCACCGCTTAGACGTCTACAACAATTAGACATGGCCACCAAATCATTCGGTGGAAACTTCCCATTCAATAATTATCATGGAGCTTACACCTTAGACAACCGAAACAAGGTGCAAAGATTAGGAACCGCATCAAACATTGACACTTAATGCCGGATATAGCAAGCTCCCCAAATTGAATCGGGAACTTCTCAATTCTCCTCACAATAGTTGTTTAAAGTTAATAGCTTCCAAATTCAGGTCCAGGACGCTGCTATAGTCGGCCTCCGCAACTGAACCAAGTTGATTTGGACATAGCACCATAATGCCTGTGGCTTCATTTTTTTTTTTTAAGAAGTCATGAGACCACTTTCCATTTGATTCGCGGTTGATTCCATCGAAATTAGAAACATACTACTTTCAATCATTTCCATTCTTTTATCATGATGCATCGATTCGGCAGGTACCAAATTGAGCACTTGCAATGAATTAGCAATTGCCAAAACCAATTGTTGGACGACGTAGAAGGTAGGTGACTTCTTTTCTTCTGGCTTTTACTTATTTCTAAGACCATGTACCAATCAAAATAAGTCCACCGCCTAGAATGAACATCCAATCAAGCACCATGGAAGCACACCGACAACTGCTAAAATCAACTTGTAGACAACTGGAAACTATCAACTAAATGACTTTTGGAAACCAATGTCGTAATACTCAATTCCTGCAACTTCCGAGTGGGCTTTGATTTCCTTTTTTTTTTTATTGCACGGTTTGAGCTCTATAAAAGAAACCAATAAGATCCCTTACGGCTTCAAGCGCAGCTAAGCAAACCGCAGCATTGTGGGGAGAGAGCAAGCCAGAAAAATTCTTTACATCACCGAGGTAACCGTCGAGTCTTCTTTGAGTCTTGATGTCAAGTTTTTTTTTAATTAACACTCGCGTGATGCTTGCTAAATGGGCTATGTTTTTCACCACATGGTATCAATGGATCTAAGATTTTCGTTTTATCTCAATGGACATATTGCATATCACTGCTGCAAATTTGATTCTTGCGCACCTTTTACTGCTGAACTCCTTGAATTCCAAGAAGAGAAGGAACAAATCAAACATACGCAGGTAACAACTCGATTTCAATCCTCCTGACAACTTGGTGTTAAATGCCCGTGATTCCGAGAAGAGATTCTTAAGTTACTTGCATGTTACATGACTTTGTCAAATTCCTTTGGTGATCACTGTTGGACAAGGCCTTACTCATCATAGGATTGTATGAAAGCTCTTGTTTTTATTGTGATTCAAGTCTTTCCCGAACCTTGAATATCCTCGAAATTTGCACGGTATGATCTTGCATTCTAGTTGTTTATCGAATCAGGCCAATGAATCACTTTACAATGGCATAGCCACCTGTATCCATAATTTCTGGAGGTCCAAAGTTTTTTTTTTTCTTCTTTAGGCGATAAACCTTGCTGGACCCGTCAATTTGCACATAATAAAACCCACCTTGCTGCATATTCACATTGTTTTCACCAATACCATAAGGTAAGGCCGCTTGCCAGATGGTTACTTCATGCCATTATTTGGTTAATAAGTGTCTCAATCCCGAGACTGCTCAAGCTTTCTACGTCGTTGTACATGCAAAACATCTTTCCCTTTTTTTTTTATTGTTGCACACCATAGCCCTCTCGATCCACGCAAACTCCACAGTGTTTCTTATTTAAATTGCAATTGAAGTTATTTCCATGTAATTTCCCACTGATGCTAATTGGTTAGGGCAACACACATGCCACATGCCGTGTCTTTCTCTTGAATGTCCCTTCTTAGGAAGCAAGGCAAAATTTTGCTCTTGATGGATTTTTTTTTGTTTTTTTTTTTCAAGTTGCAGCTGACATTGACACTTCTTACTGGAGCAAATTGACGTCCCAATTGTGTCCACAATTTTAGGACCGTAGCTCTTGGACTTCAAAACGCTAAGGTAATTCACATACTTTATGGCATTTATTTCTTGTCAATGCCATTTTTTCCCTTTTTTTTTTCCACGAAGGGAGGATCCCTCGTTACAACATACACGGTGGACACTCAATTTGAAGAAGGTGCAACCGCCAATTCCCACGAGAGCCATATTATGGCTTGAAGAGTACATGAAGAAGGTGCAACCAAGAAATTTGAAGATGGCGCAACCGCAAACTCCCACGAGAGCCATGTTATGGCTTGAGGAGTACATGAAGAAGGTGAAACCAAGAAATTTGAAGATGGCGCAACCGCAAACTCCCACGAGAGCCATATTATGGCTTGAGGAGTACATGAAGAAGGTGCAACCAAGAAATTTGAAGAAGGTGCAACCGCAAACTCCCACGAGAGCCATATTATGGCTTGAGGAGTACCAAGGAGATGGCGCAACCGAAATTTGAAGATGGGGCAACCGCAAACTCCCACGAGAGCCATATTATGGCTTGAGGAGTATCAAGGAGATGCAATTACCCACTTCAATAAAACTCACCCAAAATTCAAGAAGTCTTTTACTACTTTCAACCATGCCATTTTAACCAAACTTTCTTTTTCCTTCCTTTTGCTGCAGGTTAGTCTTGATGCAATGGTGGTGTTCAAGGAAGTCGCTTTTTCAAACGAAAAGTATCTCCTTATCACTGACAGCGATGGTGACTCTGGTGACAAAGGAACGAAATTATTGGTGCATCCCCCTATACAAGGAAGTTACTCAGGTGAGTGGCCTTCTCACCAGTACCCAGAGTTAAAGGATTGGTCACTCGAACTTCCTCAAGATGATGGCACGAAAGTCCACTCCTTGAGATCCCTTATTCACAGTAAGGAGCCAAGGACAACTCCCTTTCAGACCCTTGGCAGGCGGATCATAGACGGAGATGCACACTGGGGTCCTTCCTTGAGACTCAGTGGTGCATTCAGTTACATCGAGAATTATTGGGAATGGTTGGAGGATATCCTCGGCAGAAGCAAACAAGTGCTCCGTGAAAATTACTTGTTTGACGCCTTATATGCTTCACTTTTCACATATGACAGGAATCCCCATGTACTTAGGGCATTCTGCGAGGCGTGGTGTTCGACTTACAAAACGAAGTTCGAAAGATTGAGAATTCCCCGCCCCTACTTGCTGAGGAGAGTCAAACTTTGGATAAGATGCAAGCATTACTTGAAAACAACCGAAAGGAGCTGTCGTCATTTGAATTCTAGAAATAGTTGCCATCTTTTATTTTGTTTCAAATTTCATCTCTTGTTAATTACTCAAAGCGTGCAGCTATGAGTACAAGCACTTCATAATGAAACTTTTTTTTTTCTTTTCATCACATTCTTGCAGACATCCTCGTCTTTACTTGCTTTTTCGATAGTAGTATGAACAATTCTATCTTTGCATAATTTTGATCACACTTGAAAAGATAATTATCCAAATAATTTGGTAATCTGAATAATACACTTTCAAGTATATGTCACAAAATAATTTGAATTGTCTTCTTCTTTTCTTTTTTTTTATCCAAAGAATCATTCAGAAAAAGACTTTAGTTTTATAGGGTTGTAACTGAACTTAGAAGTTGCCCTCTAAGCTGCCTACGTATCCCAAAAGGGAATCAAGTCACACGTAGTTCCTACTATTCACAGTTTAAACTCTTGCGGGTCAGGAGTATCCTTTTGTTTACCACCTTAGATTTGGTGGAGTGTTTCAGCAGTTTAACCACGTGCTACACTATTGGTGGTTGTTATCCACAGTTTTAGCTCATGCAGGTCTGGAGCAACAGGCAGTTTAAACTCGTGCGTCATGGAGTATCCTTTTGTTTACCACCTTAGATTTAGTGGAGTGTTTCAGCAGTTTAACCACGTGCTACGAGCCCTACGGCAACAGTGGAGTTGTGTGCAGTACCAATGGCTCAATTGTGTTAATGGAGAATGATCCATTGAACGTTACAGGGCAATTTAATTCCAGATCCAATGGCTCAATTGTGTTATGTAGAATGGTCCATTGAACGTTACAGGGCAATATAATTCAGATGGGAATGATTTGTCACTCTTGCTACATTTGATACGCATGTATTTAGATTAGCTTCTTGGTTTTTTTTTAACTTTCTCAGAGTTGAGCGAGGGTAAAAAACAATTGTAACGCAGCAAGCATGAGTTTTGCTCAATTTCCAAAGATTGTGGCCAACTTGCAAGTAGGATAGACTGATCGATCAGCTTGCCAGTGTAAAATTAGTTGTCATGTTAGCTACTATTTAAGTTAAGGATAAATGCTTTTCTTATCAAGATAGATAAAATAAAGTTTAGAATTATTTGCTTTAGACAAGTTTCATTCTTGTTAATCGTTTACCTATACCACCATTTACCCATTTGTTGGCTTCGAGGTTGCATCCATCTTTTGCTAAGATGCTTCATTATAGTGCCGCTTCATTCTTTCCTAACGCCTAAAACATGTATGCAATTTATTTTCAACTACTGAATTATACTACTAAAAAGTATTCTCCTTAACAAATTAACAACTAATTAAGCACAATTTTTATCATTATTAGCTTTTACTGGGCATATTCAAAAATATTTTTCCACCGTGCGCAAGCACGGTCATATTTTGCTAGTTTATTCAAACTGCAGAGGCTGGAGTCGTAAGTAGTAACCAATGCAATAGCCAGAAATTTCTAGTTCGAGTCATTTCAAATGTCATGTTTAACTTTGTATACAATTTTAGAAGAGTAAAATTTGAAAAAGATTTATTAGCTATTAAAGTAACTTTTCCAGTATTATCCTTCAATTAATGTTCAACATTTTGTCAATTGAATTTGAAAATTTGAAAAAGGCACATCTTCCAAGATACAAAGATGATCCATAGCATTTTTTCTCTGTCTTTAAACATGATAAATATTTTGAAACATACAAATAAAATTCAAGACATATAAAATAAAACGGAGGAAGTACTTCATAAACTCATTTTTGGAAATATTTTCTAGTGGGTTTATGACAAGGATTGGTTAAAAGTACTATTTGCTACCTAAACGCTCACGTTTAGCCCAATGACGTATTGGTTCAAGACTTGCGTTTCCTAACACGGTGTCCAATTAAATATTGATTGAAGCACAATTTATTATCTAAATGCTCGAACAAGTTGGAACATAGACATTTTCTAAAATTGGTTTTATATTTCTAAGAAACTACGGTATTTAGAGCACTGCACCTGATATGCAAATCAAAAAATTTCTTAAAAGAAGTAAAAGTTAAAACTTAAAGCAAAAGCTAAGGGAATTGGAACATTTTGATCAAAATTTTGGGACAATTTAAGAAACCTTCCTTGAGGTTTCTGACAATTGCACTGACTTTCTTTGAGATTTGAAAATTTTCTCTAATCTCCCTTGCTTTTTAAATTTTGGTAACAAATCAGCCCATACCATTAAAAAAGTATTTTGATGAGTGAGGTGATATTTTTATTCCATAAATGCCATTTTCCTTCTTTCCTTTAATTTTATTCTACAACTTATTTAGATAAGATTTTTTTTCGTAATCCATAGATGCAACAAATTATTAAGCCACATAAGTTGTTCAAGCTTGATACTTTAGTTGAAATTCTCCCTTAGTAAGTTCATCAATCTTTAATGACCTCAATCCCACTTTCCTTCATATTTTTTTTTTTAAAATTGGATTTCTTGTGATCCATTGTGAGAAAAAAATATGGGGTAAATACATAAAACCCTCCAGTGATTTGCCTATTGTACATGAAACTTTCTCATTGTTTAAAAACATCCACTTAACGTCCTTATGCTTTGGACTAATTTGAAAATTTGGAAAATGGGCAAAAGTCATCCAAATTGATGAAAAGATGTAAATTTCATATATTAACCCTATTTCCAAACTGAATCAAAAGTTAACTCAGGGCTTAATTAAAGTTTTAAAAAATTTCTTCCTTCATTTAAAACAAAGGTAAAACTAAGAGGGCTCATTTGAAATTTTATAAGATGTATCATCTTCTTCGCTCAAGGTAAAACATCAGAACATTCTGCGTTTCATGTTTCTTCCTTTTTTTGTAACATTTTTCCTGTTTTCCCTTTCCGCTTTGATTTTCCTTTCTTTTTGTTCCCCCATCAATCCAGCCAACACCACCCCTTCATTGCTGCCATTATCTCACTATCAGCATCTCGTCGTCTTCATTTTCAATGGCATCTCTATCACCGCCAGTCTAAATTCATGATTTTTTTATGTGTTCTTGTGTAAAATTAAGGACCCAAATCTAAGCAGCAACTTTCTTGGGAGACTTGGGCTACTTAGTCTCTTTGTCCTCCGAATCATTGTTTTCTTAGGCAACAAAACCGCCTCTTTCCCCTGCATCTTCATCACCAGTCGTTACAAGGTTTGGTCTCGTCTCAGTTGATTAGGAGGCTCTATCCTCTCTGTATTCCAAGCAAGCTAAGAGGGTCTCCAATTACATGAAGGCAGTGGACCTCGATTTCTCCTCCTTGCCCAACGGTTGATTTTTCTTTTTTTGCTTCTTTTTTCCTTTCCTTCCATCCGTCCTTCAACTAACACCACCAACAAATGGCCATCATCATATCTAATTTTGCTATCCATGTTTCTATTCAATTTGGGATTAATTTGAAGTTGATAATAAAGCCACTATGTGATTGATATATTGAAGGCTTTTGGTGTTCCGTGGGGATCATTGATTGAGAATTTTTTGAGACTATTGGATTGAGAATTTTTGTTTTTATTTTGTGCTCTATCTGATTGAAAAGTTTTTGGTGTTATTTTGGGAACATTGAGCATTGAAAACAGTGGTGATTGGTGGCGATGGTGGAGCTACTGGTGATTGGCGGTGGTAGGTGTTCACTGGTGTCGCCGACGATGACCATTTCGGTGTTATTGACTAGTTTGGTTGTGAGCAAGGAAGAAATGGACAAGGAAAAAGAAACAAAAAAAATGAAAAGGAAATGAAATAAAAAGACAATGGATAAAAAACTGAAAAATACTGAATTGTCCTTGACAATGTCACTTGAAACTCGCTTAATAGGCGAGTGCAACACAAACTCCATTATTTTGAATGCTTTTCATCCAGGTTTCAAATAAGTTCAAAGTATAGGGATGCTATGACGGGGATTTTAAATAATGAGAAAGTTTTATGTACAATAGATAAATCACAAGAAGGTTTAATGTATTTTATCCAAAAATATATTATAATGTTGTATTTGAATTTCTGGTTTCTTTTATTTTTTCTTTGTTATGTGGTTTTCTTCTTTTACATCTTTGATTTTTTGTTCTTTCCTTTCACCTCCAGCAAAAGAAACATTACAATTATTTAGCGTGTCATAGACCCTTTAAAGGAAAAATGAAAAAAATGCTTACATATTCACTTGACTATCAATTTTGTTTCACGACATTATAATTGTCATTAAGTCCCAAATCTTAAAATTCTCTAAATGTTAGAATTGTTCATGACTAAAGAAATCCTAAAAACTTCAACTAAACCTTGGCACATGATGGTTCAAATTCCAATTCCAGCCGCATTATCTAGTTTGAACAACTTATGTGGTCTAATAATTTGTTGCACCCATATATTGAAAAACATCTTGTCTATATCAGTTGTGCATTTGTGCTTTGAAAATCAATAAAATTCTCGTTTAATTAATTTCTTTCTTTTGATTATTGCAAAGATATTTTTCCTAAAGAAATGTTTGTCATAAACCCTAAAGTGTTAGGGTAGAGCAGTAATTTCACCTTGAACGAGGTAAGCAATAGGTCCCAAAATTCTGATAGGGGAGGTTAGTGTAATTTTTCAAAATCTTAGGGGAAGTCAATGCAATTGTCAGAAATTAAGATTTTTAAAATTATCCCCAAAATTTTGGGGGTTGCAAGAAGCAGACTTTTCACAAAAATCTTTCAAAATTATCATCCGACAAAAGTTAAATCCAAATGGGAACTACTGATTATTGAAGAAAGTTGGAGGATAAAACATTTAGTGTTTTCAACCACTACCCTCGAAGTTTGGGAAGATAAAGAACACGATGTTTTTAATTTCAAATTAGAGCACTTAAAATGCAAACACTTTTCTATGTCTAGTACGCATACATTCATTGCTTCCTTTGAATCTTGAAGAGGTGATTTTTGGTGAGTAGCTGAACCGACCTAAATCAGTCCCTTCTCAGGTGAAGTGAGGGGTATTTGCTTATCCGAAGTGGATGGCGGGGCTTCTCCCCTGGGATCACTCCGACGATCAAGTTAGTATGAGAACGAGAAAAAGCAATAGTATATCTGAATGAACAGTATGCTTACTTGTGGGGAATACATGATGGGTATTTATAGGGCAGGAGTGGATGACAGGACGGAGGGCTCATGCTAGTGGGACCCATGTCCTGATCATTACGGCTCTGTTCCCTGCCAGGAGGTCTGACTCTGACACTGTAACTGCCTGGGCAAAGTGACAGGGAACCTTGCGTAGTAGCTATTAAGAGCATCAGGTGCTTTTCAGATAAAGCACTGGTCCCGGAAGATGTCAGGCGGGTTGACATTATCAGCGTGCAGCCGAGGTGGAACCCTGAGCTGCAGAGGTCACCTAAGCAGTAGACTAGGGACCTGGCCGAGCTCAGGGGTCATGTTCAGGACATGACTGCGCTCGTGTGAGGGACGAAATGAGGTTACCTCGGCCGTACGGGGCCGCCGAGGTAAGCATCCTCAAATCTCAAATTTTAATGCGGTGCTTATAACCCTCTTAACCAATGGACTAATATCGCAAATCCTAAAACATTTATTATTAGAAATTAGTAATTAGTTTTTTTCTAGTAGGTGCCTAGTAACAGATATTTAATAGGTTCTTGTTAGTACACTCAAAACACGCCCACTATGTGAAATAGTACGCACCGTAACTTTCATAACTTGTATTTATACACATTTCCGTCTAATTTTGTTTTTCTAAAATATTAACTACAGCCTGAGAAATTTGGACTCTGCTCGAAAGTCAAAACCACAGCTCGGCATCAAATATGACCCAAACCTTTAACTCTCGCCTAATTTTTGGCCGAATTGTGAGACAAGGCAACAGCTACAGCTGCAGCAGTACGACTAATCGGCCTACAATTTCGTAAAGCTTCATCTTGAAAGCCCGCTACGCAGTCATTGCTTTCGAGCCAATTTTAACTGGACCACTGGTAGATAGCAATTTTTCCACATTATATTAAATGATCGATTATCCTAACTTTAGCTTAGTGGCTTATCAAAAGGTATAATTTCAAAAATCTCTCCTAAAGTTTCTCACTATTTCACTGGCCTCCCTCCAAGTTTCAAAATTGACACTGACCTCCCCTAAGGTTAATTATCTTGCAACATTTAGACTCAATTGCTAATAAAAAAGTAATATTAGGAGAGCAAAAATAATATTATTCCAATATTGCCCTTCATCTGCTATATTATTTAATTTATTTAATACCAACCCAAACATTAAAGAAAAATACAAAAATTTGCTATTTATAATTAGGGATCAAATCAAATATAGTATCAAAAAATAGTATATCATGTTATATTTTTCACTTAATATAAGATCCAAATTACTTTTTTTACTTACATATCCATTGTCAAATATTATCAATAACAAATAATAAAAAATTTGCAATCAAAATATTATAGAGAACAAACTTTAATATCATAAATATTCTTATGAACATATTATGGTTAGTTGTTGAGAATTTTATGGTATGAAACTTTACTCTTTGTAATATTTTGGTTACAGATTTTTTTGATTATTTATTGTTAATCATGTTTAATGATGAGTTTATAACTGAAAAAAGTAATTTAGATCTTACATTAAATAAAATATATAGCATAATATACTATTTTTTATGCCATGTGTGATTTAATCCCTATTGATAAGCTGCAAATTGTAATATTTTCTTTAATGTTTGGACGAATATTAGATTAATTAAATAATTTAGTAGAAAAGAGGCAATAGTGGAATCATATTATTTTCTCTCTCCTAATATCACTTTTTAATTGTTGGTTGGATCTAAATTTTACAAAATAATAAATCTCCAAAGAGGTTAGTATAATTTAAAAATCTAAAAGGAGGCTAGTGAAATAGTCAGAAACCTCAGGCGAGGTTTCTGAAATTATCCCTTATCAAAAAAGATGACCACAATGAAAGAAACTTGATTGGAGCCAATTTGACGAAAATAGAAAGAGAAGAAGAAGAAGAATTGAAGATAAAATAATGAATATATCCTATACCCAGAAAAATATGCTGTAATTACCAAGGTTTCTGATAATTTCACCTAATACCCTCGAAATTTTTACATTATACTTATCTTCTTTGGTCCTATAAAATGACCATATTAACCTTGATCATATCAATTTGTTTCATGCAATTAGACAACCTGCTTCTCATCTTGTGCATATGAATGCATTTTACACAATTAGACATTAAATGAAACAAAGACAAAATTCACTTATAGAATAACTAATTATGTCCTAAATATAATTTTAATATATTACAAACTAATTTTAGTTTTGCTTGGAGGATTTGGAGATAAATAGAGAAGGATGAGGGTTGAAGGTTTAAGAAGGACAAGGTTGGTATTAGTACTCCAACATTTGAAGAATAAGGTACTGACTTGGGATATCGGAATATAAAAGGTTTAGAATAGTAGTGATGAGAGTTGAAAGTGGGTTTGTGATGTTATACATGTTCCAAAATTTTTAAAGAATTTTATGGGAAAGTAAAATGAACTTCACCAATTTGATGAGGGCATTTTGGATTATTCATTCAAAATTTTGACCAATAGCTTTTGTTACCAAAATGGTAGCTTTAGGGAAAGTATGTATAGTTTTTAAAACCTCAAAGGAACTAAGTGAAATTGTCAAAACCCTCAAGGGAGGTTTCCGAAATTTTCCTTAATTACAAGCATGGAGTTAAAAGTAACCAGCATTATTATTGGAAGTACACAAATTAAAATAAGAATGTTTTGAGCGTTGTAATATCACGAATTCCACGAGACGAGTGGTGGAAGAGGACAGGTGGCTAGCAACCATTTTGATCTTTTGCCATCAACAGCCATAGTACAACTACATTAGTCATGCCAATTCTTAAGCATAACAATTTTCCAGTAGTAGAACTCGAACTTTGGCAATGCTTTTCATCTCTGTCCGTTTGCTTCACCTTTCTCATACATATGCCAATGTCATTGATGCATATCACAAATTTACCCAAATCAATCTCCCTCTTGGAGGACCAATAGACTCCAAGTTAGTTGCTTTGGATAGATTTAATCAAGGACCTTACGTTGGTGTCAGTGATAGAAGAATTCTGAAATATCAAGGTTACATGATTGGTTTTAGTGAATTTGCTTTTGTTGCTCTGAATAGGTATCAAATTCTTCATTATACAGCTTTCTGGTTATGCTCCCAAATATTGTAAGTCTAACCGTTGATGAGAAATTATTTATCCATGAGTAAAGATCTTCATAAATTTTAGGGTGTAATTAGAAGGTTTTTCTAATTAGCTCTTCATCTTATTGTGGGACTCACATATTTATTTGAATCAGAGCTTGGACTTTTGGCAACTTATCATCCAACTTAACTTTGACACCAATATTTAGCAGATTTAAAGTTTTATAACAAGTTATGTGATTGAAAATTGGGAAACAGTTTAATCACTTGACCACAGTTAGTAAAAATTTATTTCGAACTTTTACTATTTCGCTGGAATGATGAAAACATACATTGACACAAGTTAGAGATATATATAACAATTAGTTTGGTATGTGATTAAAGTCGGAAAAAGATTGTGTGGAACCTTTATTAAATTTCTTGCTAATTTATACTGGATATATATTTAGTACTATCCATTTAACTGAGAGATTTGAAACTATGTAATTCTAATGTTAGAAGCTTGTAAACTTAGTCAAATGCCTCAAAAAGAAAACACACACACATATATATATTTATTTATTTATTGTGACGTAAAAACATGCATGTGGAATTGTTTCATTACGCTCAATTATTCTTAGCACAATGTAATCAAATTTTTCGTTTGGTTTCTAGTAAGCCTGTTAATGTATTTGAACTTCGCGTGTGATAACATGCATGTGAAATTTAATTCTCCTTTTTTTTCCCTTAGGAATAAGCAATTTTGTGATGGAGTAACTGATGTAAATTTGGGGCCAACTTGCGGAAGAATTCTAGGAATCAGTTTTGATCCTATAACTAGATCTTCCTATGTGGCTGATACGTTTTTTGGTTTTGTTGCTGTATGTCCAAATGGTGAAAAAATTATAATAATTGCTAACCATGTAAATGATGAACCATTCAGATTGCTCAGCGGCTATGATGTTTCCAATTACAAGGGAGGTCGTGTTTGCCAACTCTACACGGACGTATGATATAACAGATGTTGATAGTCCCCCGATGTCTTAAAAATAGATCCACTTCTACTTTTAATATTTTAATGCTCAAACCCGTAGTAACTGGATTGAATTTAGGATCAGCAGTCAAAGGAAATGAAGTGATCAAGAAAGGTTTCAAATGGAGGTTGGGGATTGGCGAGCGTATTCGCTTCTGGAAAGATTACTGGGTGGGGAATTCATCCTTAATGGATGATGTGTTGAAAAAGTTGCCAGAGGAAGTGATGGACAAGACAGTTAATCAATATTGGGACAACACAAGGGGTTGGAATTGGAATGTTTTTCGAAATATTTACCGCAGCGGCGCTTGTTAGAAATCAGAGCTTTATGTGTAATTCCGGGAGAGCAGAATGGTGATGCAGTGTCCTGGGGATATGAGGCGAATAGGAGGTCCTCAACTCGATCAGCATATGAGGCAGAATGTTCAGATTCTTCTGGAAGGGAAAGCATGGATCGTGGATGGGATAAAATTTGGCAACAGAAAGGACCTGGTAGATGGCAGTTTTGGTTATGGTTAATTCGACATGGAAGGTTGATCACCAATGCCGAGAAATACAAAAGGCACCTGCATGTTGATGGAAAATGCCCTGTCTACAAACGAGTGAGAGAATCAATATTGCATGTTCTAAGAGATTGTTCTAGAGTACAAAGGATCTGGAAGAGTCTGGTTCACCCAACAGATGGGAAGAGTTTATGACCATGGATAATAGGGAATGGTTGGACTGGAATCTGAGAATGGTTAAGGTGGGAGTCCATAATGATATATGCTGGCAATTCATTTTTCAAGAAATGGTGTACTCAGTTTGGAGAACGAGGAATGAGTTTAACATAACAGGAGAGGGGTCAAGGTTGCGGGTCTCGGCTAATCAGATTGTGGCTCAAGTGAGACAGGCACAGGTAGCAATACTAAACAAAACGGATACAAATAGGAAAGATTGGCACTTCATTCACTGGGAGAAACCACCGACGGGTTGGACCAAAGTAAGTGTAGATGGAGCGTCAACAGGCAATCCGGGGGTGGCTGGTGTTAGGAAATTAGCTTAATTTCTTTTAGGTAGAATTCTTATTTTGTGTGGAAGTAACTAGTTTCCTAATTGGTTTTAGTTACTTGAAGTAGTAGTCAAGTAAATCCCTATTTAGCTCGATACTATTTTCTACTCTATATGAGTTTAGGAAATAGTATTGATTTCCAATTGCTATTTGGTTTTTTGGCAGTAATGTTCTCTATAAATAGGTGGATTGACATACTACAAGACACACACAAAGGGACACACAAGGAGATACAAAGGGCATCATGTAGCCTTATACATGGGGTGTGAGAGAGGGTTCTTGTGAGATGAGAGATGGTATACAAGGGTTGGATTTGGATTCAAGTTGTATTCTTGTATAGGGTTTTCCTCTCATAATAAAGAACAGGTTTCTCTCCGTGGACGTAGGCTCAATGGTGGAGTCGAACCACGTTAAATATTGTGTGTCGTTTATCTTTCATGCTTGTGGCTTATTTGCCATTAAATTGTTGTGCACTTGATATCTCAATAGTTGTTTGTTCCGCGCTTGGATCCTAACAAGTGGTATCAGAGCTTGGTTGCGAGACTGAGCTGCTCAAGATTCGTAGTTGGATCCTAGTTAACTATTGAGATCAAATGGATTGGTAGCTGTCACCAATTGAACAATTTAATGGGTGGTATCCTTGTTTCAATGGCTTAACAAAAGTATTGATGGTGAAGGATGAAAAGTCGAAAAACATAGGATACTTGATGGTGAATCTAGGCAGGTGATTCAAGGGTCAAGGAAAAGGTGGAGTCCAATATTGATTTTGGACGTGAATCGTTGGAGGCTTTCTCACACCTCTAACGATTGATACTTTATCCCGGTGATTTTTAGATTTCGATTATGTTTTTTGGGTGGCATGGCAAGTGTCCCAAAGAAACAAGGAGATCTAATTTTCATGCGCCAGAAGATTTTAACAGTTACGAATTTTTCGTTTTAGATGGAGTCTTGGAAATCATACGTGGCAAGACAGTCCTGAGAATGGGAAGAAGTATGGTGATTTTATCACTTGGTTGCCTCAATAGTTAGGGTTAGAACTCACAGAAGCGGATCCCAGATTGCAAGTGGTGGTGAGAAGAAATCCTACAAAGGGAGACGGTGAATTGGGGCACCTTCTCGCGAGTCAATAGGAGGTTAGACTCGGGGCAACTACATATGTTCATTTGCCGATTGAATCAATTTGGAGTCAGGACTGTATTGATTCGGGTGTGTAGTTTGGTAACATATTATTTGGTAGTTGAAGGCAAATAATTGCTAAAAGAAATTTTCGCCAAGGTGGAGATTTGTTAGGAAATTGGCTTAATTTCTTTTAGGTAGAATTCTTATTTTGTGTGGAAGTAACTAGTTTCCTAATTGATTTTAGTTACTTGAAGTAGTAGTCAAGTAAATCCCTATTTAGCTAGATACTATTTTCTACTCTATATGAGTTTAGGAAATAGTATTGGTTTCCAATTGCTATTTGGTTTTTTGGCAGCAATGTTCTCTATAAATAGGTGGGTTGACATAATACAAGACATACACAAAGGGACACACAAGGAGATACAAAGGGCATCATGTAGCCTTATACATAGGGTGTGAGAGAGAGTTCTTGGAAGATGAGAAATGGTATACAAGGGTTGGGTTTGGATTCAAGTTGTATTCTTGTATAGGGTTTTTCTCTCATAATAAAGAACAGGTTTCTCTCCGTGGACGTAGGCTCAATGGTGGAGCCGAACCACGTTAAATATTGTGTGTCGTTTATCTTTCATGCTTGTGGCTTATTTGCCATTAAATTGTTGTGCACTTGATATCTCAATAGTTTTTGTTCCGCGCTTGGATCCTAATAGCTGGAACAGGAGGGATTATGAGAAATGAGTTTGGTATATGGAAAGGAGGATTTGAGGTGAATTTGGGAGTAGCTTCAAAAATCGCTGCGGAGTTTTGGGGGATCATCCATGGACTACAGTTGGCCTAGGAAATTGGACATAAGAGAGTGATTATAGAAACAGACTCAAAAGCTGCGATTATACTTTTGGACAAGCCACCTAAGTTGAGCCCTTACTCTAATCTACTAAAACAAATTGATCAATAGAGACACAAGGAATGGGAGGTAAGGATATCACATATTTGGTGAGAAGGAAACAATAGTGTGGATTGTTTAGCTAAAGATGGACTCAATAAGGAATCAGGGTTGTATTGTTTACAGAGTCCATCAGATATAATTCGGAAATGGATGAACTTGGATATCATGGGGGTTACCACCCCCGCTTAGTATCCATGTATTGAGTTGCTTAGCTCTCCTTGGTAATCAAAAAATATATATATAACTGATTTGATCTGGGGTGAAAAAACTAAATAACATAATGATGATGTCACAAATATAATTTCCTATCTATAAAATGAAACAGTATGAAAAAAATACCCCTTTATTTAGGAGATTTGATGAGTTTATAGCTAAGACAAAAGATTCCTATAACAAATGAGGATTTAAATATATTTGAAAAATGTTTATGGGAAGATTTATAGTTTCTTAAAACTAGAGGGTCAGATAAAATATCAAAACTGTTAGGGCTTCAAAAGCAAATTACATAAGTAATACCTAATTCCTTCTTTGTTGATCAGCCGTCACTTTTGCTTCCTCTTCCACAGATTCTTCACTTCTTTCGTCACTTTTTCTTTCACTCACACACGGTCAAAACTCGCACACACACAAATATACAAACATATGATATCGTCTCTTCCACTCAGTGGCGGAGCCAAAAAAAATTTTCAGTGGGGACAAAAGCAACACTAAATTTTTTTCCTACTCTTTTGTTAGTTTTTTAAGTAAAAAAATATTCACCAACAAATTAAAATAAAAAAGATTTTTTGAACTTATTTCAAATGAAATTTTGTGACCCATATATCCTTTTAAAATACTAGTTCATAAACCAATTTAAAAGATCACATAATTCTTCCACTTATTTTATAAAAAAACTTTGGGGGCACACTTAAGATAATATCAAAATTCTATGCATATTGTAGAAATTTAAGGAGAGCAATGGGGCCCGTGCCCCCACCTTAAATCCGCCAGTGCTTCCACTTCAAATTTAATAACATAGTTATTGTCATATAGATTAAGAAGTGTTAGTTAATATAATTAAAACAATTATTTTTTAAAACATTAAGTAATAACTAATAGTGACCAACAGTTGAAGTTCCTGAAGTGTTAAGTATGTTTTTGTCACAAACTTTTGAGTTCTTTTATTTTAATTATTCAATTAATATGAGCCACATGCGACTTTGACAAAATCGAGTAGTACTTTGTCAGAAAAGAAAAGTTCTTTCTTGGTCCCAATTAATGTTACGTTTTTGCTTTTTAAATATCCAAAAATAAGAGTGATTTATGAAAGTCAACACTAATTTTTATTAGCTTTCCCATTTTTTGATTTGTAAAAGTAACTTTGTCTACATACCAATGCACTCATAGAATTTAAATTTGAATTCTAAAAAATACCCATTCAGATATGATGATCACGTACTCTTCCTAAAAAATTTGAATTCCCAAAAAGTGACTCAATTTTTGAGAATAATGGTGTATTTTTTGTAAGTTGTGCAATACATAGACTGAGCAATTAGGGAAAAGGGTAGGTGCCACCGCCCTAAGTTTTAGAAAACATAGGTGAATTACAATTTAGCTCCTATGGTTTAACTCCTTTCTACATACTTGGTTTCAAGAACTATATATAATTGAACGTACTTTATAGTAAAGTGTCAAAATAAGGAAAATTGTCCACTATAATAGAGTCAACTGGTCAAGAGTTAGCTAAAATTGGAGGCTAGAGGGAGAGTTATGTATACCTTCTAAAACTATAAGAGAATTGTGCCAAAAAAAATACTAAAGCTTAGGGGATTAAAGTGTAATTTATCCTTATATTTTTCTCCATTTAAATATTGAAAGTTTGCAAAAATGTCCTTTATAGACTGCAACTTGAAAATTTCTATTATTCCATACTAATTAATAATTATAATCCAATGAATTCTTACCATTCAGTAATTTAAACTCCTAAAATTATTTAAAGGCTGATGTCTCTTTCCAATGGTGAATTGACATTCATCAGTATGTTTTCCAAAAAGTACCATTGGACTCTCCATAAAACTTCAGACCCAAAAAATTTTTGAATTGCACAATTAAGTATAGATGTTTATAAAATGTACCATCCAAATATAAACTAATTTAATCTTTGTGGTAAAAAACCAAATCTAGGCTATCGTTCTTGTGGTTTATAACTAGTTGGTTTATGAAGCTTAAAAACGCTAAAATTTTTGGTATGTAAAAGGTTGAATACAAAATATATTCCTAAAAATATTATAGATTTTTGTATTCTTCTTTATGATAGTATGACAAAAGTAGAGCTTATTTGTCTTCGAAAGGTTCCCCAAAAATCACTTGTTTGTGATATTCCAAAAAGATGCACATTCGGAATTTTCAGCTCGGTTCATTACGTTAAAAGTGAAAAAGTCTAACCTTGAAGAAATAATGCTACGGTACATGCAAAAGGTGGACCAAAGGATGGATAAATTAATTTGATGGACTTGCTCAATCTCAACAAGCCTCCATTCAAAATCTTGAGAGGCAAGTTGGTCAATTGGCAAAGGCAGTAACTGAAGGGTACCCTGAAAATTGCCCAGCAACACTGAGGTGAACCCAAAACAAACTATTATGGCTATGACTCTTTGTTTGAGTAAAGTATTGGATGATCCGATTATTAAACTCGAGACTACACCAAGTGAAAAGCAAGATAGGAGCAGAATTGCTATTGAAAGTGACAAAACAGGAGATATGGAGAGTGGTTCAAGTGGAAAAACTCAAGATGAAGGTAATCAACATATGAAGGTGCTTCAAGTGAAAGCTTATATGCCACCCATCCGATTTCCTCAAAGGTTTAAGAAGGCAACTGATGAGCAATATCAAAAGTTTGTGGAGATACTCAAGAAACTTCAAGCGAACATGCCTTTTTCTGAAGTTCTTGCTAATATACCTACTTACGCAAAGTTCTTGAAGGGCACCGTGTCTAGCAAGAAGAAATTGGAAGACTTTGCAATGGTGTCACTTACTGAGGAGTGTAGTGCGGTGCTTCAAAATCGTCTTCCTGTCAAGATGAAAGATCCAAGGAGTTTTACTGTGTCTTGTATATTTGAAAATATTTTTATTGATAAATGCCTATGTGACCTTGCATCCAGTGTGAATTTGATGCCTCTATCATTTTCAGGAAATTAAAGTTTGTCAAATTGGGACCTACTTAAGTAATTTTACAACTAGCCGATCGTTCAGTGTGTTATCATGTTGGTATTGTAGAAGATCTATTAGTTAAAGTCACTAAATTTTATTTTCCTATCGATTTTCTTGTCCTTGACATGGAGGAGGATATTTCTATTTTTAGCTATGGGAGGGTCTAATATAGACTTACTAGAAGGGAAATTGACTTTAAGGGTTGGGAAGAAAAAGCAAGAATTTAATGTTTTTGAACCTTAAAGTATCCTTCATATGAGGGGGCTTATTCCTATATTATTGCTTTTGACGATTTGCATGGTGAAAAATATGTCTTAGAGCAGGATGTAAGATGCATGCCCTTACAACATCATTGAACAAATTCTTCTTTGATAGTCCAAAAGTGCAATGTAGATGTGAAAGATTACGTAGACTTGCAGAGACACTAAGGAAGCTATAAATTGTCCGAGCCATTTCATCTGCCATAACCATATGTGACCCTGTCAAACTGAAGACGTATAACTCAGCACTTCTGAGGAGGCAACTTGACTTTCTTTTTAGCTTCATTTAATATTTTCCTTGTTTTTGGGATTGATGGTACTGTTTATTTCTTTAGGATTTTATTGGCTTTCAAGTTTGGGTTATTAGGTGGTGAATTTGACCCCTATTTATAGTGTTCACTTGTTCTTTTTGTGTTGGCAGGATGGCTTCCTGAACTTGACTATTGGATGGTAACTGGCAACTTCTCTCACCCCACTTGATCTTTGGCACTTCATTAGTTATCAAGGGAGTTTCACTTTCATCTCTTTTCTTGTTATTTTTTCTTTATCTTTGACTGCAACACTGGGGACAATGTTGTCTTAAGTGTGAGGGAGAGGTGAATGGGTGAAGTGAAAGTTTTGGTTGAAATTTTCAAAATTTTTGTTATTCCCTGAACAACAATGGCATATATTTCAAGTTTTATTATCGTTAAGGCTTTGTATGTATAAATGTATTAAGTTTTAAATGGTGTTACTTTAGAGTACTACTTTGACGAATGATAAGTGTTTATTATGAGTATTATTAAGTAGTATTTTAAGCTTATAGTTGATACAAATTAAGATGATTTAAGGTGTAACTTGCTCCCTAAACTTGTAAATTTTGTGAATTACATTTGAGCAACCTAATGTGCAAAAGTTGGTCATATTTGTAGGAATTGAGGATGATTATCAACGTTGGATTGAGATGGATTCATTTGAGCATATTTAGTGCATGATTCAATGTCGATTTGGGAATCACCAAAAGTATTAGTGGTGCATTGCATGAACAAACATCTGGACATGATGATTAGTGAGGCTTTAGAGCAGAAAACAATCGAGAAAGCAAACAAGACTGTAATACACGACCTTAATACGTGGCCTTAGGTTGCGTATTGTGTAGTCATGTATTCTCGCCAGTTCTTCCGCAACTTGTTTTGCAACTTGCTCTATTTTTACACTGGTTTTTAGCTCAATTCCCACGCAGAATTTCAGCTGCATAGGTTCAATGAATCCTTGGGAAGTTAAGTGGAAACTTTATATCTTGTCATTAGACACTTTTTGAGTCTCTTAACATTATATATGTAAGAATCATTAGACAAGAGAGAAGTTAGACATTAGGAGTAGTTTTTATCAGATTTTAGTTCTAGAACTTAGTGTTAGTCTTTTCTTGTTCTTTCTAACAAGAAACTTATGAGAACAATTGGAGTCTTCATTGTATAACTCATTTTTGTTAAAGAAATTGAAGATCATTGGGCGCTTGTTCATCATTTTGGCTAAAATTTCTTTATCTATTTTTTTACTTGTGATTCAATATGCATTTATGCTATGAAGTTATGTTCTTTTTTGTCTTATC
>NW_020862385.1:0-8714 GCF_003713205.1 Coffea eugenioides | reverse complement strand
GATATAGACGAGTGTGGCTTTTTCTAAGCCTTAGCACGCTTGTATCCTCTCTATAAAAGGGTAAATTGAGTCACGACTTAGGTCTCCCCGTACCCAATATGCATGAATTCCCTAGGCTCATGCATTCTCAATCCACTTTATCATCACACTTTCACTTTTGTCTCATTTGCACACATGCACCTTTTTATCACTTTCACTTGCACACGAACACTTTTTTTATCTTCACTTGCACACGAACACTTTTATCTTCACTTACACACGAATACTTTTATCTTCACTCGCACACGAGTACTTTCATCTTCATTTTCACACCGACACTTTCGCACTTTTCTTTAAATTGCATACATGCATTTTTGCCCACTTGCACTTAGAGTATATATTTGCATTCAAAGACATTTGCACATTTTCACTTATATCGTTTTTATCAATCTTCCCACTTCACAAACTCACATTTTCACATGGCATGCATTCCACCCATTTTTACGTCATTTAGGATTACGTGTGACCTCTCCAAAGGATCATTATTGGGCTTCACAATTAATGTGATTGGCACCACTCAACCTTTGAAGAGAAATTTCCCCCATGTCCCCCTAGGTCTAGGTTTTTGCATTCATATAGACATATCCAACACGCGATACATACCTTGGGTAGAAAAATTAGGAAAAATTGGTTTAAGTCACGCAACTAGCCTTGGCTAGGTCGAAGGGGTGCCTTGGATTTTTATCCTTGCCTTCCCCTTCGTCAAATGTGACCCCCGATCCCTCTTTTGGTTACGTAGACCCAAAAGTTCTCTAAAAGGGTTTATTTACTTTTTTCATTCAAAAACAAAAAAATCATTTTTGGGTGACTTGGTACACCCTAACTCTATACCAAGTGGCGACTCCATTTTTTTTGATACAAAAAACCCTTTTTGAACTTTATATGGCCGAACCGTCGCATTATCAAGTCCCATGGCCTTTCTTTTCATTTGCACACGTTCACATTTATATCATACACACACTCACACCACACACTACACATTAATCAAAAAGTGGGGCGCGACACTCACCACTGTCTGAAATAGAAGATTGCATCACATTATATCACGAACGGCCACTAACATGCCTAAAACAAACAAAACGGCAAAATTGGCACATGCAAGTGCGGAAACGGCAAACGAAAACGTAAACGGCCGGCAACGGAAACGGCAGATTTGGCACATAGAATCGTTTTGATAAAATTTCAGGTTATGGTTATCGGATCGAAGTGCATGAGGTACTGTTACGAAGATAAGAAGAAGGGCTACAACTTTCATAAAGGCACCTCAAGCTAGATCTCAATGGAACTAGGACAAAAATGTGCAAAACAGTTCCAGCCATTTCATTTCGGGTTACCAAACAGGCCCTGTTTGAAAGACCATAACTCATGACTCAGAAATTGGAATCAAGAAATTCCAGAGGCGTTAGAAAGATTATTTATAAGGCTATAACGTTTGTGTTTTGACCAAAAGCTGAATCAGTATGGAGCATAGGGAAAAAGGGGTTCAAAGTTCCTGTCAGAACTGTCCAAATTCAAAGGCAGTTCTGACAACCGATCTTGATTTGATCATAACCGAAGCTACGGAACTCGGATTTGGATGTACTTTATACCATTTCGAAGCTAAGACCAAGATATACATTTATTATGGAGGGATCAACACCCAGTTCGCATGTTATCAAGACGGACAGAGCATGGTCAGAAGCAAAATTAAAAAACGTAACACAATCCAGTGTACAAAATAGGTGCAAGTTTTTTGGCTATAACTCGGGCTACACTGATCCGTTTGACCTGAAAATTTGTAGGCACATTAAGGACTTCAGAAGCTACAACTTTCATGTTTTGAGAAACCTCTGAATCCGCACGCAACATAAAGAAAAACAGAACCCAAATTCGGATTTGTGGACTGCCCTGTTTCCAGTTTTGCCGGTTTCGAACGTCGCAACCGCACAGTCCGTTTCTATGGTTCTCATACAAGCTTTCTAGCCAACCTCATACCAAACAATACTACCTATACCAGATTCTAAAAGACCTACCAATGGTCTGAAATTTCTTCCCCAAATTACCACAAAATTACCAAACACCAACCACAATCTAAAATCCAATTTCACTAGCTTTTCACTCACTTCAAAAACCCTAACCAACTAAACCCTAACCAAGCTAAACTAACTTCCATAACTTCAAATTTAAAGCCCCAAAATTTAACTTCCAAGTAAGATGATATACCTTCAAATAGGCTTTGTAGTTGATCAAACCTCAACAATCAAGTACCCTAGTTTATCCCTTAAGCTCCAAAAGCAAGATGGAAGGCTAGGAGATGAAGAACTTGAAGGAAATTTTTTTCTCCCTTCTCAAGCTTAGGTTCGGCCACCTCTCTCTCTCTCTCTCTCTCCCTTGGTTTGTTTTGTTTTATTTCTTAAGCTTATCCCACAAATCCTATGATATATAAGACTAGTCAAGCCTTGGAAGATATTTTCTACTCCCACCAATCACATAAAAGTTCCCAATTTGCTCTCAAGCCCTTACACCTTCAACTTTGCATTTGATCCACTCTTGCCCTTAAACATTTGGAACTCTTTCAATTTACTCCATAAGTTATAAACTTAATCTAGTCCAAAACATGTAATCACACTTAATTGCTTCACTAATCACTTTCCTATCTTAATCACTTATATTTAATCATACTTTATCCATAATAGAACCCACTAAACAACAACCTTTATAATATTGGCAAAATTAGGGTTTTAAACCCAACTTAAGCTTTCTAATCTATGGGAACACTAGAGGGTTTACTCGTGGGAGGTTTTTCTAACTTTTAAACTTCCTTACCCCATATAAAAGAAATCGAATCTTATATTTACTTACTCCAAAACACACACTAGAATAGCTAACTTAACTACAACTCGATCTTGTGCTTAATACAAAAGCTAGGGTTTCAATCCTAACCCCAACTAGGGTTTTCTCATTAGCCCTAAAGCCCAATTTTTTTCACACAAATATTTCACCTCACCTACTATCAACTTAAGGACTAATCGGGGTCTCACAGCCTGCCCAACTCTCGCCAGGACTACGAAGCTAATCACACTCAAGATACCCATTCCGAATGAAATTTCAGCACTCGAACCCTTCGACGGTCGCGAAAACAAAAAAATGAAAACGAGCTGCGGATGAACAGTGACTGCCACATCACTATCCGGCCGGAATCCGGCCGGATTCTTGGCCGGATTGGAGGCAGAGGCATCTTCAAAGGGATCAAAAATTCCCTACAAATCCTGTGAGAACCCGTATTTCCCCTAATGTTTTTCCTAGGGTTTTTCCCCTTTAATTTCATGTTTTCTGCATTTTCTGGCTTAGAATATTTTTCTTGGTGGATTTTATGGATAATTAGAGTTTTTAGATGATTTTTCTAGAATTGGGTAGTTTTTGAAAAATTACGGATAGATTATGAATGTGGGCCCCACTAGTGCGAAAAGTTCGGAAAATTTCGGTCAATAAGGTTAAGTTTCGGATACTGTGTAAAATTTATCGGGTGTTAAGAGATAAGTAGAGTGTGTGAAATGATTGATGTGAGAGAGAAAAGAAAGGATAGGAATGCATTAATGAAGTGCCACGTGTCACTTGGTGATTGGTTTTGACTTAAGAACACTATTCATTTTTTTTGACTTTTGACCAAAATTGGTTAAATATCTAAAAATTTCACAAAAAAATCACCATTTTCTTTCACCTTGTGGCCGGCCCTCTCTCTTGCCAAGAAGGAAGAAAACTTCTTCAATCTTCAAGCTTTCCACTAGCTCAAATCATCCAAATCAATCACACAAACTAGTTTCCACTCCATACAATCTTTCCATTTAGTGTTAGTGGTGAGTTTGGTGAAGTTTTTGGAAGAGCTAAGGTGGTCTACAACTTCTCTTCTCTTGTTTACTAGGTAAGTGATGATTGAACATCCTCTTATATCTAATGATGCTTATTTTGTGCCTAATGGTGGCTTGAGTGATGGAATGTGTGATTTATTTCTTGATTTGAGTTGATTTGGTGAAGTTTTTATATTTTTGAGGAATTTTCTGGTTTAATATGAATGTGATGCTGTGGCTGTCTTTGATGATTGGCAATAGTCTATAAAGACTCTAGTAGGTGTGAATTAGTGATAAATGCAACCAATTTTGGGTTTGGATTGAAATGAGAAAAGTTAGGGTTGATAACCCCTAAATCTGTCCGGTTTTGGATCATAGGGTTAGAGGCCGAATTGGACTTTGCTCAAAACATGAAAGTTGTAGGTATTGATGAGTTTGAAGTGTTTGAAAAAGTTCAGGGTATTTGGAGTAGTGTAGAGTGAGTTATGTCGTTTTTACTGTTTCTGTTCTGGGTGATCAGAATGTGCGAACTGCACTTGTAATTGGCCATTTTGACTGGAATTTCTTTGGATTTTGATGATGGTGTCTTCTGATGAAATGTATCTTGATGTCTTAGCTATCATATGCCTTTGGAATCAATGAATTGGGACCTGTATAGACTGACTTGGACTGATTACAGTTTTGTGTGATTTGGGAACCTGCAATTACGGTTCTGGCTTGGTTTTCTGCATTTTGACCTAGTTGTGATAGGATTTGGACTGAGTGGCCTTCTACATTGTTGTAGCCCAGTATTTTAGCTTCGAGATGGTAGGTCTTACGCCCTCATCCGATAAGCGTAGCGCATTTTGTGCCATTACCGCATTAGGAGGCGAAAACTGTTTTTGTTGTTGGATCAAATGAGTTCCCTTTGCTGAAATTTCTGGTTTGCTATTATGCTTGTTTATGCATATGAAACCCTATTGGGTTATAATTGGCTTGGCTTTATGACTCGTTATCGAGTCTTATGGTATTTGTTTACATGTTCTAGGGCGTGACGTTAGTGCACGACGTACTAGGGACGACGGTGCATGAAACCTCACTTGCTTAATTGGTGAGTATACTACTCACTTGGATGTTTATAATGTGGCTTTGCTATATGCTAATGTGATGCCTTGAAGGCTTGTTTGGCTATTGGAAATGATTAGGGTGAGGGTGTACTTGACCGCCCTCATTCCTTTTATTCTTGTGACCGATTGTTTACCGTTTCACTGTATTACTGTACTGCTATATGAATTCTTGGATTTCATTCATGGAAATTGTTTGGGTGTTGGTTGGACGTGTAAGGCCTGGTGCAACCCAATGAGTACAAACAATCACATGATGCAAAGATATATCAAATTATTAAGCACAATAAAGAAAACTTAATTAAAGAGAAAAGATAAGAAATTGAACCAAATATCAATCCAATGCCTCTTCAATAGATTGGCGATGCTAACAAGATGTACAAGTGAAGGCTCACTCCTTCCTCACCCCAAACACTCTTTGGTTGAGCCAAGGAGTTTTACAACTAATTCTAGTTAACCCTCAACAACTACACTTGAAGATCACTCACCCAATTAAGAACTATTTTATACAAATGAGGCAACCTTCACAAGGTTTTACCACTTCAAGTGATAGGTTCAACCTTCACCAAGGTTTTACTCCTCCTAGAGAGTAACCTTCACTTGAGCAACCTCACAACCCAACTTCCCAACCCCTTATACAACCAACAAAGAATCTTTCTACTCAAAAATCTCACTTGTAAGCTTGTATTTTGTGTTGGCAAAAGTCCATTGTCTTCTTGTGCTTTGGGGTGTTTATAGAAGGTGAGAAATGACTCCAAAAGGCTCTCCAACGGTCAAATATTAAATGCTGTCAAAACTAGCCGTTGTCTGTCGGACGTCCGAACCCTGCGTCCAAACCACCTGTCGGACGTCCGAACCCTGCGTCCGAACGTCGTCCAGAGAGTTATCAAATCTTCGTGGAATTTTTAGGACGTCCGATGAAATCGATGTGCGTCCGAGGCGTGCGTCCGATCCTTCCGGACGTCCGATGCTTCCTCACGAGCGTCCGACAGAGTTTCCTTCTTGATGTTCTTCATCCTTTCGGACGTCCGGTAGCTTCCTTTCGGACGTCCCACATGAGTGCCCTGTTTTTGCTTCTTCTTTTGTGCCACAAGAATCTGTTCTAACAAATTGCTCACATAAAAACATTAGCCCAAATCTACATTTTGGTTTGTTAATCATCAAAACCAAGGATTGATCGACCAAGGTCAACAATCTCCCCCTTTTTGATGATGACAAACAAAATGAAGATTTCTTTTATCAAATAAGTTCAATTAAAGCTCCCCCTTAGAAAGTGCCAACATACAAAGAAATTTCAATAAATCCTACTCCCCCTTTTGGCATCAATCAAAAAAAAACAAACTCCCCCTTTATTTTTCAAATCAAGACCATATTGAATATCAAAATTTTCAAAAGTACTTACAACCATTTAGCACTTCTTGGATCAAATCTTCATGATGTACCTAAATATGAGAAAATTCATTTGGTACCCTTTCTTTATAGGGTCCTTGGGAGTTAATACGACATGATCTAGCAATCCACATGGATTTCATGCCTTTTCTCATATTTTTCTTTACATAGCAATCATTTTGCATATGTCCAAATTTGCAACAAAAGTGACACATGATAGAAGTATTTTGCACATAGGTGGATTTAATGCAACTAATTTTCTTACTTCTTATCATAGCAAACTTATTTGTGCCTTGAAAAGATTTGCTTTCTTTTATTTGAGAAAACTTTTGTTTTTCATTTTGGAGAAACTCGTTCAAGTCATTAATTCTTTTCTTTAACAAATTTTGTTCCTCCAACATTTTTTCATAAAACTTTGTTTTCTCTTCCAACTTCTTTTTCAAATTATTTTTGCAATCAAAAACACTTTTTTGATTTTTTAATTCATCATTTTCCATTCTCAAACATTTGTTTTCTTGAAAAAGTTTGGAGTTTTCTTCCAACAAATCATTTATTTTTGTTTTCAAATCTTTATTTTTAGCATAAGAGATTTTCTCAAACTTTTATGCATTTTAATCATAAGAATTTTCACATCATCATCTTCATTATCTTCATCACAAGAAGAGTGATAAGAATTTACCTCATCTTCTCCAAAGGCCATTAGTGCCATTTGTGCCAACTCTTCTTTTTCTCTTTTTCAATTGCATTCATACCATGTAATTTTGCAATCTCGTCTTGAACTTCTCTTGTTGAAGATCTTCTTGAAACTTTTGATGTGAGGAGTTATATCATTGTCCACTTCCATGTTTTCATTACCCATGAAGGATGGGTTATCCCCCACTTGAGATGCTTTAAAAACTATGCCTCTCTTATACATTCTTGCATTTTCTTCCTCTTGCATTTTGAATTTCAGCTTTAATTCATAAGAGGTTAGGGAATTCACAAGAGATTCAATGGACATAGAATTTAAATCCTTTGCCTCTTCTATAGCATTTATTTTGTTTTCCCATTCTTTTGGTAAGGCATTCAAAATCTTTCTATTTTTCTCACCCAAAGAATATTCTTTTCCAAGCAATTTAAGATCTTGAATAATGTCACAAAATCTACTACACATCTTATCAACATTTTCAAGAGGATGCATTTTGAAAAATTCATATTGAGAAACAAGCAAAGATTTCTTTTGTTCTTTAATATCTTGTTTACCTTCATGAAATACACACAATTTATCCCAAATATCTTTAGCTGATTTACAACCTTTAATCCTACTAGATTCATTTACATCTAATGTGTAACAGCCCCACTTTCCCCTAAGGCGAACCAAAGGGGTTAGCGGACTGCCTGCCCAGCTCTCGCCAGGACTAACGGATCAGTTTACGTCGATCTATTACGTTCCGGAACATACCAACGTGCGCAAATATGTCAAAATCACAAAATAAATAAAAACGAAATTCGAAGCCGAAGATGAATAGTGCTGGACACGTCAGAATCCAGATACTAGGCCGAAAGTAGCCAAAATTTTTCTTTCGCCGTTTGAAATACGAGTTGATCCAAAATTCAACCAAATATCAACCAAACATACACACATTGAAATGTAACATTTTCAAGCCAAAACGGCATATCAAAAATCATTCACTACGAATATACATGTTCGGTTTGCCAATCAAAAGAAAGTGATCCCAATACACATTAGGGTTTCATTCGAAGAGCTATCCAAAACATGCATTTACATGAGCTCAACTTGACAACCAACAAGTATAACCTTTCCAAAAGTGGTCATTTTCCTGTAAGGAAAACAAATGGAACGGAATGAGCTTAAGCCCAGTGAGTTACTACCACATAAGCACAAGGATCATATAAGCATAATCTTTCATTTCGAGTACACAATTAAGAATTAAAACAAGTCGGTAAAAGGATACGGATGGCTCTCAAGAGCCCATTTCCACGCTTACATTCTTGATCCAATCTCATTGACCCTCTGTCAATGTTTAAGAATACCCGACCGTAGACCTCACTTCACTCCATTCCTTCCACCAAACATACCCCAACCGAGCCCGCTCTCCAATCAGTCATTTTGGTAATACTCGAGTATACCGGAACCAAAGGTCTCATTACCACAAGATTCCACAGTACAGTCCCCGTGGCATGACAATTTTCACGACCAAGCCCTCGTCGGCTCGATCCAATTGACCACCAAACGGGGTTGAGCTCAGTGATACAGTAAAGCCATTGGACATGCACCCCAATGACACCAAATCAGTTTCCATGAATGGAATTCAGTATCTCATATAACAAGTGCAGTATTTCAGTAAAACGGTAA
>NW_020862384.1:0-12018 GCF_003713205.1 Coffea eugenioides | reverse complement strand
TTCTCCACTATCAGGTATTTTTCACAATAGCTACCCAAAGAAGCCCCATCATCACTAGATCTCGGAGTATAGCTTTGAAACAGTCTGTAAACATGAGTTCAGTACCAGAAACTTCGGAAAGATCTGCTATGGTTACATCACCGGACTTCACAGCATTGGGAGCGCAATTAAGCGAGATGGTTGGCAAGTTCAATGAGTTAAGTGTTGAAATGGCCGCACAAAGGCGTGTAATTAATCAGTTGGTCGCTAGCAACAGTGGTGGTGGTGTCCCAAACGACCAAGAACCTATCGATAATCACCCACCTGCACAAGACTATCAACCACCCCACACATCCAATACCCAAACACCTTTCTTTCCTCCTTTCGTTAACCCTCTTGAAAATACCTTTGCCCGATTAAATTCAGACTTTTCCTATATGCATCCAAATTATGTATTGGTAAACCCAACCAGTAGTCAAATCCCTCAAACCCATCCACAAACCAATCTGAACATTCCCCCCAACCCTCAGGGGCCCCACCACCATACTGCAGAGCCTTTTGTACTGGATACTGCATCTCAAGGGAAGGCGGCGATGGAAGAACAACCTACGCCCGTTGATAAAGATCTGTTAAGAAGGTTGGACCGATTCGATGACTTTATGAAAAAGAATCAAGGTTTGAGCAGGCATGGTGGTTTGGACTACGATGAATTATGTCTTTTCCCGGATATTCAGCTACCGTTGGGATTCAAAACCCCTAAATTCAGCAAGTATGATGGAACTGGAAATCCTAAGACGCACCTCAAAATGTTTGCCAACAAGTTAGGTAAACCTGTGGATGATGAGAGTTTGCCTATGCGTCTATTTCCGGAAAGTTTGGAGGGAGATCCTCTAGATTGGTATTCAAATTTGAAGTTTGAAGAGGTCAAAACCTGGTTGGATTTGTCAACAGCCTTTGTGAAGCAATATGAGTTTAATTGTGAATTGGCGCCAACACGAACGACACTGGAGGGTACAAAAAGAAAACCATCGGAAGATCACAAGACCTATGCAAAGCGATGGAGAAAGTTAGCTGCCAAAGTGGAGCCTCCTATGACTGAGGAGGAGATTGTTCGTACTTTCATCAAAGCTCACGATCCACCCTACTTTGAAGAGATCTTTCGCATGACTGGAAGTTCATTTGCAGCCATTATTAACAAGTTGGAGGAATACGATGAATTTGTCAAGGCAGGGAAGATTGTTAATGTGTCTGCATTAAAGTTGCAATTAGATGCTCTACAAAATCAAAGCAACAATGGTAAAAAGCCCACATTCAAGAAGAAAGAAGGAGAAACTGCTTTTATATGGGATCAGGGCCCGTCTTTCAGACCCAGAAACCATCCCACCTATTCTTTTCCTCACCCGTATTACACCAATTCTCAACCAGTCTACCACACCACTACCCAATTCCATCATTCCCGACCAAATCACTTGAATACCTCACCGTTACCTCCAACCCCACAACCCGTTTTTCAAAATCACACTCGTCCCAATTACCATTCCAGACCAACCCTGCAAAATAATAACCCTCCTCAAAATCCTTATCAAACCAATGGAGTTCAAACCCAGAAACAATTTCGAACTTTCACCAACTTGGGCCGACCAATTGATCAACTATATGAGCAGTTAAAAGCAGCTGGAAAAATTGGCACCGTTCCTCCCAAACTTTATCCCAAAGGCATTCCTCCAGGTTATGATACGCAAGCAATTTGTGCTTATCATTCTGGAAGTCCAGGTCATACCACTGGCAATTGTTGGGCTCTAAAACATAAGATTCAGGACATGATTGACTCTGGAGACATCCTTCTCAGAAGAAAAGGAGAACAAGGACCGAATGTCAGTAAGAATCCTTTACCTGAGTATGGGAGTACGGTGGGAGTTATCATCGCTGATGGAGATTTTATCGATCCCACTCAGTACATTGTGGATGAAACTGAGGCGTTTGGCGTAATGGAAGCTGACCACGCCAGAATGAGAAAATTGTCTTCTGAAAAGTCCATGGCCAACGATAATGTTGAGGATAAACTGAAGTCTTTTGTATTTGAAAAAGAGGAGCCATTTATAATGGAAAGGGGAGTTTCTGAGGTTGACAAATCTCCTTTTATTCTGGATCTACCATCTTTTGAATGGGATATATCAGAGCTTGTCATTCTGGAATTTCCGGAACAAATGCCTGTCAATAACCTGCAAGAGGTGCCATGGAACTACGAGGAATCTATTCTGTTGGTTGGAGATAAAAAATGCTTAAAGGAAGAGGTATCTACCATTACCTCGTCTGGGAGAATTATGAAAAATTCTGATATTGATGTTCAGTCTAGGGTCAAGGTTAAATCTCCGACACCCAAGCCTCGTGTGTCTGAAAATGAAGCTGTAGATTTTCTGAAGATGCTGAAGAGAAGTGAATACAAAATAGTGGAGCAGTTGGATAAGATGCCTACTCAAATTTCTTTTCTGAATCTTCTCTTGACCTCCGAGCTACATAGAGAAGCATTGCTTAAAATTCTGAACGAAGCTCAAGTCCCTAAAGATATTCCGGTGGATAAATTTTCTAACATCGTGGGGAATATACTTGCTGCTAATCATATTGCCTTCTCCGATGATGATCTAACTGCAGAAGGGATCGGGCATAACAGAGCCTTGTATATATCAGTTCGCTGCAATGGAAAGCTGTTGCCGAGGGTTTTAGTGGATAATGGGTCAGCATTGAATATCTGTCCATGGAACACTCTCACCAAACTTGGATTTCTTGACATTAAACTCCGTCCATCTGCAACTGTGGTTCGAGGATTTGATGGTTCAAGGAGGGAATCTATGGGTGAAGCAAATCTGGTATTGGAGATAGGCCCCGTTCAATTCCAAGTTACTTGCCAAGTCATGGACTTCTCCAGCGTTTACAATATTTTGCTTGGAAGACCTTGGATACATGCTTCCAATTCAGTGCCATCTTCTCTGCATCAAATGTTGAGGTTTATTGCGAATGAACAACTCATTACTGTGTTTGCTGAGGATGACTGTACCATGATCGTTGATACAAAATTCAATGGTGAAAACATAAAAAGGACTCTAACTTCATCTCATCACGTTGCTGACATCGTCTCTGTAGGATGGGCATCCAAGGATAAGTCGCTGACTCAATCGGATTTGCCAGAGGCCAGTATTATGATGGCTAGGGAGATGATTCGAGGCGGATATGAAATAGGAAAAGGTCTTGGGAGGGAATTACAAGGAATTTTGGAGCCAATAGAGATCCTGACGCAGAAGGATACATTTGGATTGGGATTTCATCCGACTGCTAAGGATAGAAGGGAAATGCAAGCTCGAAAACAAGCTGAAAAGAAGGGTAAGCAAATTGCCTTAAACGTTCCGCCGCTATATCACACCTTTCCTCGTCCATCAGAGGTGATTATGCCAGAAATGAAGAATCCTGTGGAGGATATTGAAGTGGACCTGTCTCAATTATTTGTCGGGGCCACTTGTGAGGAGGAGCCAACCGAGAATGCAGAATTTTTGCCAATTACCGAAGGAGCTATTCAGAATTGGACTGCTGATTATCTTCCCTCTCGAAGGGAATTTCGGTAAATTTAAGGGGATTGTCTTTTGTCTAGATCACATCCAGATAGGACAGTAGTCTGGATCTTTTGTTAAAAGAAATTGCTTTCATCTTTTAAACCTTTATTCTTGTTTCAGTTAATATAACTTGCTTTGTTCAAGAAAATTGCTGAAACGAAAATAAAGGTTTGGGTTAAATATGTCTTTAAATGGCAATCATGTCTGTATATTTATCTTTTTGTGAAGTCTCGATGCATTTTGAATTTAATGAAATGAAAGACTTCTCCAGTATTTGCTATTTGTTTATTACTTATGTTCTATTCTATTTTCAGATGGCCACAAATAAAATCTTTTGACCCTTTGGATGTCACCATTTTGGAATTCGATGGCTGCAATCTCGATATCTCTCATGAACTTGAAATCATGCAATCTGAAATTCAAAGCGAGAGCGATACTGAGGAAGAATTTGAGTCTGTTTCAAGGGATTTAAAACAGTATGAAGAGAAACCCAAACCCAACTTAGAAGAAACAGAAATCATCAATATTGGCACTAAGACGGAGGTTAAAGAAGTTAAAGTCAGCATTCATTTGAATAGGAAACAGAAGGAGGAAATGATTGAATTCTTAATGCTTTTTCAAGATGTGTTTGCATGGTCATACGATGATATGCCAGGGATCTCTACAGACATAGTGGTTCACAGGTTGCCAACTGATCCAAATTTTTTACCTGTAAAGCAGAAGCCACGTAAATTCAAACCAGAAATGAGTCTCAAAATAAAGGAGCAAATCGTGAAACAGCTCAATGCTAAGATAATCATGGTGTCTCATTATCCCATCTGGCTATCGAATCCTGTGCCAGTGCCTAAGAAATCTGGGGAGGTGCGAGTATGTGTTGATTACAGAGATCTGAATAAGGCCAGTCCGAAAGATGATTTTCCTTTGCCAAATATTCATATTCTTTTGGACAACACTGCTGGACACGAAATTGAATCTTTTGGTGATTGTTTTGCTGGGTATCATCAAATCTTAATGGCAGAAGAGGACAGAGAAAAAACCTCTTTTATCACCCCATGGGGAACCTTTTGTTATCGAGTGATGCCTTTTGGGTTGAAGAATGCTGGAGCCACTTATCAGAGGACAATGACTACCCTGTTCCATGACATGATCCACAAAGAGATGGAGGTTTATGTGGATGATATCATAATTAAATTCAAGAAGGTTGAGGACCATTTGGTTGATTTAAAGAAGCTGTTTGAAAGATTGAGGAAGTATAATTTGAAGTTGAACCCTGCAAAATGTGCTTTTGGAGCTCCGGCGGGTAAGTTATTGGGTTTTATTGTCAGCAAAAAGGGTATAGAGATAGACCCTGCGAAAATAAAAGCAATTCGAGATATGCCCATTCCAAAAAGTCAAAAAGATGTGAAGAGTTTTCTTGGAAAGATCAATTTCATTGGCCGATTCATTGCACAGTTAACCTCTACCTGTGAGCCTCTGTTCAAACTGTTGAAAAAGAACACGTCGATGGATTGGAATGAAGATTGTCAGCAAGCTTTTGATAAGATCAAAAATTACTTGTTTAATCCTCCGGTCTTAATGCCACCTCAGCCAGGGAGACCTCTGATTATGTATTTGTCTATTCTTGATGAGGCTGTTGGATGCGTTCTGGGACAACGTGATGAATCTGGGAGAAAGGAGCAAGCCATCTACTATCTGAGCAAGAAATTTACAGCATATGAGGCTAACTATTCTTTCCTTGATAGAAGTTGTTGTGCTTTAGCATGGGCAGCTCAGAAGCTGAGACATTATTTGCTCGGTTATACCACTTACTTGATTTCCCGTTCTGATCCTCTAAAATACCTGTTGGAAAAGTCGATGCCCACGGGACGTATGGCTAAGTGGCAAATGATCCTTTCCGAGTTCGACATTGTCTTCACAACACAAAAAGCAGTCAAGGGTCAAGCCATAGCAGATCATTTGGCAGAAAATCCAAGGGATGATGATTACCAGCCATTACATACCTATTTTCCTGATGAGGAAATTCTGCTCGTTGGAGCAGTTGAGGACATGAGTGAGCAGTATCCTGGATGGAGGTTATTTTTCGATGGTGCGTCAAATTCTTTTGGAGCTGGAATTGGAGCAGTTTTAGTATCGCCTGAGGGAAAACACTATCCTGCTACTGCCAAATTACGGTTTCCTTGTACCAATAACATGGCTGAGTATGAAGCTTGTATTTTTGGATTGAAAATGGCATTGGACATGGAGATCAAGGATCTGATAGCATTCAGTGATTCCGATTTACTGGTGCACCAGACGCTTAAGCAGTGGGTAACTCGGGATTCAAAAATTATGCTGTATCATTGTAACTTGCTTAGTTTGGCCAGCAAATTCAGGAATTTGAAACTCAGACATATTCCTCGTACTCGTAATGCCTTTGTTGATGCCCTAGCTACTCTGTCTTAGATGATCCAACATCAGAGTGAGCTTGTGAACTTGGAACCAATGAGATTCAACTTCAGTTAGTAGGTCAGTGCATTGTCTGGTTAACGATAAAGGTCTCACTGATGGTCGCTATCTTAGACAATGATATTAGAATGTTTCATGGAAAACGGGATCTACCCTCCTGTACTGATTCTTGTTGCAAAAAAATTTTTACGCAGAATGTCATCAAGATTCTTCTTAAATGGAGAAGTGCTATACAAGAAAACATTTGATTTGGACATTCTGAGATGCATCAATGAACAAGAAGTCGATTATATGATGAAGGAAGTGCATAGTGGGATTTGTGGGCCGCACATGAATTGGCATCTACTGACTAAGAAGATCATGAGAACAGGATATTTTTGACTTACCATGGAGCATGACTGTGTAGATTTTGTTAGAAAGTGTGTTAAGTGTCAAATACATTAGGGGTGGCAATTCGGGTCCAAATCAGGTTGGCGGGTCGGGTTCGGGTCAACCCGTCAGAAAATCTGTTGACCCGAACCCGACCCGCAAACCAGTGACGGGTCAGGTATGCTGACCCGAACTCGAAAATTTCAGGTTGACGGGTTGGCGGGTCGACCCGAAATGACCCGAAACTTAATTTTAATTTATTAATTTATCACTGTAATTTATAATAAAATCAATTTCTCACAAAACTAATTACATAATCAAGTAATAAAAATTTAAATAAATAATTCCAAACCAAATCTAAAATAAATTAAACACCGTAAAAGTGTTTAATCCCAAACAAAATATAAAATAAATTAAAATAGTATAAAAGTAAAAAATAATATAATATATTATTTATCTAAATATAATAATTTCAACTTCACACAAATTAAATAAATTCATTTAGGATTAAGTAATTAATGCCTTTGAAAAAAAGAATAACTTAGTTTAGTTAGATAAAATTATTTTTATGTTATTAAATTATTTTTAATTCGTAAACGGGTCATATCGGGTCATATCAGGTCGCCACGGGTTGACCCGAAATCGACCTGTTTTCTTTTCGAGTTCATCGGGTCCAACCCTATTCTGACCCGAATTCCCGAAACCTCAACCCAAACCCATTAATTTTGTGTTAGGTTCGTGTCGTGTTTTCAGGTCGTGTCGAAAATTGCCACCCCTAAAATACATGGTGATGTTGTACGTACTCCTTCTGCAGAATTACATAGTATGACTGCTTCATGGCCATGTTCGATCTGGGGAATGGATGTGATCGAAACTATTGATCCTTCTGCTTCAAATGGGCATTGATTCATCTTAGTGGCGATTGAATATTTCACCAAGTGGGTTGAGGCCGCGTCCTATAAGCACGTGACTAAGAAAGTGGTGTCGGATTTTTTGAGAAATAATATTATCTGTCGTTTTGGGGTACCAGAGACGTTGATCACTGACAATGTCAAGAACCTCAAAAATGATATGGTAGATGAATTATGTGAACAGTTCAAAATTAGACATCGAAATTCGGCCATTTACAGGCCTCAGATGAATGGAGTCGTTGAAACTGCAAATAAAAATTTGAAAAAGATTATTCGTAAGATGACTGAAACACATCGGGATTGGCATGAGAAGCTGCCTTATGCACTAATGGCGTACAGAACTACCATCAGAACTTCTACAGGTGCAACTCCTTACTCTCTTATGTTTGGAATGGAAGCAGTCATACCTGCAGAAGTTGAAATTCCTTCCTTGCGCATTTTGATGGAAGCTCAGATAGAAGAAACTGAATGGGTCAGAGAACGTCAGGAGCAGTTGTCTCTGATTGATGGAAAGAGGTTGAATGCCGTGTGTCATGGACAATGTTATCAGCAACGAATGGTTCGGCTTTACAACAAAAAAGTCAAGCCCCGTTTGTTTGATGTTGGAGATAAGGTTTTGAAACGGATTCTTCCAATGCAAGATGAGGCTAAAGGGAAGTTTGCTCCCAATTGGCAAGGACCATTCATTGTTAAGAAAGTGCTATCCAGAGGAGCACTTATCCTTATGGAAATGGACGATCAAGTTTTTTCCCAACCAATCAATGCAGACATGTGTAAAAAGTTTTTCATTTGATTATAAAAAATTTTCTTTAAAAATACTGCAAGAGACGGATTTAAGGCATATTTCCTCTCATTTTTCCATTTCGATATTCTATCCCTAATTTGTTTTCCCTTTTGACTTTTCATAACCACTTTCCTTTTTCGCTTGGCAGTCCCTTAAGATCACTAACCTCATACTGGGGCAATTTTGTTTTTTAAAAAAAAAAGGAAAAAAAAGTGATGGAAAAAAAAAAGAAAGGAAACAGAAAATAGAGAAATTCGGTCAGAATTAAATTGGGGCAAATTTTATCTCTTTGTCACCCTAAATCGGGATAAGTTTTGAAAGAATGCCATCTCGAATGATTGCAAACCCATCATATGATCCGTTGTCAAGCCTTAACCTTTCCTTTGCTACTCTATCCGATCCTAATCACAAGAACCAAAATTGCTGACTTTCATCTTTTGCAGTATTTTGGAGAAAAATTTTTCTTAATCAACTAGCAAATGATGTAAATACAAATTTTTCTGAAACATGTCATAGAAGATTGTCTCACTGATGCTACTCATTATCAGAGTATGACTGGATTGATACAGTTGGGGTTAAAATCGTCTTGTCTGTGTCTCTAGGTGAAAACCTGAAAGGGTACCTTCTAAAAAAAATGAAAAAAAGAAAAAAAAAAGAGAAAAAAGAGAAAAAGAAAAACAAACAAACAAAAAGAGAAAATGGGTGGAAGTAACCTTAGTGAAAACCCGAAAAAGCGCTGAGGTAGGGTTTTGAAATACAAGAGGATCAACAACAAAGAAGAAGATGCTGAGGTCTGAAAGCTGGTGACTATGTTAATTTGGGTTTCTTTCATACTGTTGTTCTTTTGCCGACAATGAATTTCAAAATGGATGACGTCGAAGGGGTCAGATGGAGCATTTTTCCTCATCAAAGGCCATCTTCTAAATATGAATCTAACTTTTGATCCTTGGACCTATATTCAAAAAATTCACCAATTTTGTTTTACTATTTTATTTATTTATTATCATTACTTATTTCATATTAGCATTATTGCATGATGAATAATACATTTTTTTTAATTGTTTATGTTTCTCATTTATTGGGTCTCACTCAAAAGACAATCCCCTATACTTTATCCCAAAGGAGTCATGAAATTGAAAGTCGTATGATAATAAAGTATGGTCAATTGACATTGGGCAGTTGCAAATATTCTGAAGGGGTTGTCAATCGAATCTAAGGGAGCGATTTGTCGATATTGAAACTCATGTTTACATGACTCTCAAGGCAAAGGGATCACATGGTGGTGGCAGTGTTTCTATCACGGTTGTTTCTTTTCCTTTTTTCTTTTTTGCAAAAAAATTATGTGACACAATACTGGATTAGCTGAGCATGATTTACACTGGGGCAAACGGTAGAAGGATTGAGTTCCAAGTTTCGTTGTACATTTCCGAAGAAAGAAAAGTAAATTATTATTCTCTTTCTTTTAAAGTTCGAAAAATCAAAAGAGTTATAAGTCCATCAGGTAAGTTTTCTTGATTTTTTACCTTTTGAGCAACATGCATTCTGATCTTGCAGTTCGATAGCATAGAACTTGTGTTTTCATTTCTTTTGTTTTTATGTTGTTGGACTTGGGTTTTATCCCACCAACCTCGGTAGGCTCGACTTTTATCCCACTGACCGTTTTTGATGTTTGTTGGGTTCGGATTTTATCCCCACCAACCTCGGCAGGCTGGAATTTTATCCCACTTATCGTTTTTATTTTCGTTGGATTTAGGTTTTATCCCACCAACTTCGACAGGTTCGGGTTTTATCCCACTGCTCATTTTTATGTTTGTTGGGTTTGCGTTTTATCCACCAATCTCGACAGATTCGAGTTTTATCCCACTGACCGTTTTTTATGTTTGTTGGGTTTGAGTTTTATCCCACCAATTTCGGCAGGCTCGGGTTTTATTCCACTGACAGTTTTTATTTTCGTTAGGTTTGGGTTTTATCCCACCAACCTCGACAGGCTCGAATTTTATCTCACTGACTGTTTTTATTTTCGTTGGACTTGGGTTTTATCCCACCAATTTCGGCAGAATCAGGTTTTATTCCACTGACCATTTTTATATTTGTTGGGCTCGGATTTTATCCCACCAATCTTGGCAGATTTGAGTTTTTTTATTTTCGTTGGGGTTGGGTTTTTGTCCCACCAACCTCGGCAGGCCCGGATTTTATCCCACTAACCATTTTTATGTTCGTTGGGTTTGGATTTTATCCCACCAACCTCAGCAGGCTCGGGTCGTATCCCACTGACAGTTTTTTTTATTATTTGATTAATAATTGTGCTTTATCATTCATTTTGTATTTCATGCTTAAAAGTTCTGAGAGTTCAAACTTTTTCGATTTTTGCAAAGATCACAGATGGTCAATACACTTGTTTCGTTGGAGTTTACTTGTATTCGAACTATGTTTGACCTGATTCCCATGGCGGGATACGTAGACAACTCTACATGAGTTCGGTCACGTTGTTTATAATTTCATTACATCTTTTGTTCAATAATTTCAGCCAAGTGTTGGCTTGTTGTTTTAGCTTAGGTGTTGTTAGAAGAAACAGAAGAGCAATTTTGGTGTCTACGTCTTTGTCTTGAATTTCTTTGAAACTCTAGATAAAGAGGGGCAAGCTATAGACACCAAATTTTTGCCAAATTTTTGTCAAATTTTATGTTTTCTTGAATATTTTCTATTTGATAAGTCATTTATTTTCCTGCATTTTTAAGTATATTTTGTCTCATTTGTGTAGATTTATCTTTAAAAAAAAAGAAAAAAGAAAAAAGAAGAAAAAAAAGGAAAAATCAAAAATCAAAAATCAAAAAATCAAATCAAAATCAAATTATTACTAAACTTACACATTTTCATCATTTTTCTTACCAATTACACTTAACCCATTCCTACACTCAATTTTCTTGACCTTTCTTGTCATTTGATAAAGATCATCATTTTGACAAAACACACACACAAGCTCCTCTTTTTCTCTCCCAATATTCGACTCTCTCGACTCTCTCAGACGGAGAAAAAAAAAAACCAACTCCCCATCTTTTCTCCAGGAGACATCTCTTGGTTGCAGACTTGCACAAAGGGAGCTCTCTTGGCCTTTCTTTCTTTTTCCCATCAGACAAGGACGAAAAAAAGAGAAGCTCCGAAATTTTTTTTCTCTCTCTCAGTTCACTCTCTCGGTTCTCCCTCTCGGCTCCCTCTCTTTTTTCCAACAAACTTAACACAACAAAGCAAACAACAGGGGGAACAAGTTGTCAGACATTGAAGCTTAGGAATTTAACCACAAACCTCACCTACCAAGTGACTGTAACATTCTTGAGGTATCTTTTTTTTTTTTTAGTTTTGTTTAAACATTAAATTCATATTTCGTTGCTTGTTTTCTCCTACTTTTGTTGTCTTGCATTGTTGTTATTGCATTGTTGAACATTTGGGAAATGGTTTGAGTTAGATTAGAGAAAGGGAGATAAATTTTGTATATGCATGTTAGGTGTTTGAAAAAATGCCTAAATCAAAAACCAAATTAAAGTACCCATTATTGTGCATTTTGTTTGTTAAAATAGATGATTATGGTTAGTGCAAGACTTGAAAACGTGAGGTTGCTCAAGCATTTTGGGAGTTTGAACTTTAGAAGCATGTGAATAATTTTTCTTCATTTTGGACTGTTTTATTTTAATTTTGTCACATTTGTTGTTGCTTTTATTGATTTCCTTTCATAGTTAGGTTGTAAAAATCACAAGGAGTGTTGTAGTATATTTTTTATAATTTTTAGTGAAAGATATGGTGATTCGGAAAAAATAAAAACTGGTCTGTCTTTTACCATTTTGACCACTTTTGGGTCATTTTCCATAAAGACTAACTCCAGAAATGGAATCTACACGAAAAATCGAGTGGGAAAGTGTATTTTGGTGAA
>NW_020862383.1:0-30435 GCF_003713205.1 Coffea eugenioides | reverse complement strand
TCATTATTTTCCTCAGCCAATCCCAAAGTTATACACAATATAAATTCATCACAATAGCCATTCAATAGGCTCAAAGTCATATGAGTACAAAATCAAGTTAACAACATGTGCGGAAATGAGCTTTAGTAAAAGACAGATTTGATGGCTTTAGCGTAACGACACATCCAAAGTTACGCTTATCGGATTGGGATGTAATTTATACCGTTTCGAAGCTAAGACAGAGGGATACAATTTTGATGAAGACCACTTAGTTCAAATTCCAGTGTAACCTAGTCAAATTCCCAATTCCCAGAACCAAGTTCCAACTAATCGGCTAATTAACCGTACTACCTTTAAATGGCCATATCGCAGGCTACCAAAGTCCGTTTAAGGCATTGTTGGAGGCGTTGAAATGATAAGACAAAGCCATACAACTTTCATGAAGACCACTCAGTCCAGTTCTCACCCTAACTAGGTCAAATGTACCAAAACAAATCCAGATTTTCCAGTTCGAAATTCACTGCAGAAATCAACTAGCAGTCCTGCTTTATTCACTCATATCTCAGCACACACAACTCCAATTCAGGTAATTCCAAAGCCATTTGAAATCTAAGATATAAGGCTATAATTCTTAAGAAGACATCATCAACCAATTCGGTAATATTCCTGGTCAAACCAACCACTTACAATGGCTGATTTTCATTTTCGGACAGAAACAGGACAGCAGGGGTATTTCGGTCTTTTAACAGGATACATTGCTCCGATTGAGCTGAAATTTTTCAGGCACCTATAAATCATCATTCTATACAACTTTCATGTTTTATGAAAAGTCTAATTCGGCCTCTATCATGATGAAACAAAAACGGGCAGAATGGTGTTTTGTGAGAATTTAAACCTGGAATTAGAACTTTGTTGCTAGAATTTCATGTTTGTTAGGTTTAAATCATCAAAACCTCCAACTAGCAACTTCATAACATCAATTAAAGGATATATGATCATAATCAAAGCTGAAAATGAAACCCTAGCTAATCATCCCCCCAACTCCAACAAAACTCACTAATTAACCGTTGTAACTCAAAATTAAAAGCTTCTAGCCATATTTAACCAAAATTGGGAAAAAGAAAAGGGTGAAAAGCCATGATACCTTCCTAGGATGCTTGCAGGAGAAGACCACAATCTTTCCTTCAAAATCTTGCCATACAAAGCTCTAATCTTCCCTAAAGAGTAGTTTTGGTGAAGTGATTCACAAGATTTATGGTTGGAGTTTAAGATTAGGCAAGAAATTTAGTTGATGAAGATGAAGTTTCTCTCCCCTTTTTCTCTCTCTATTTTCAGCCAAGGTGGTGAAGAAATGGAGAAGATTTGGTTAAATTCTTGTTTTATGATGGTTGATACAAATTAGTCAAAGCTCCTTCCAATAAGGGCTTGACATGTGTCCTTTCTAGAGTTTTCTTCCTTCTTCTTTTGGCCCACCATGGTGACTCATGTATAAGATATTTTGAGGGTTAATTAGTCAAAATAAAATGAGGAGATTAAAGAAATAAAGTAGGGTTTAATCGGTGCATTCACTCGGTAACGAACGGTACACGTCAGTTCTAACCGTTTTCCTTAAATTACACGTACTAGGGTTTTTACTTCCTATTCACTAACTTTATATCATAGCTTCTAATCACATATTATTTCTCACCTAAAAGTCACTCTTAAGCACCAAATTTGATCCTTACTCCATACCGGATAATTACACTATGGGTACGCGAAAAACCCTATTTCACTTCGAATTGAAATCGGAAAGAAAACCCTAATTTTCTATATCAATTGGCAGCTTTTTTCTAAGGGTGATTGAGTAGTAAGATGGTATAAGAATAGTATTATTCCAATAATTTTTAAAAAATAAAAGTAAATTTTTCAAGAAAATTACTTATAAGGAATTTGCAAGTCCTCACACTCTCTCCCCTTAAGAAATTTCGTCTCGAAATTTTTTTAACCTTATGATGGCTCAGGAGCTTGTTGGTTGTCTAAAGCATATACCCTTGCCGGTACTTTGTTCGATTCCCCTTTTTCATTCGCTGATTTTGGTTTAGTGTGCTCCACTTGCTGAGTAACTACTTTTACGTGACGTTTCTCGGACAGTTGCTAACCTGGTGGTCACCATTTCCGCAATCAAACACTTCCGGCCTTTCCTCCAACAATCATCTCAGTGTGATTGGCCTTTCCACAAGTAAGCCACAAAGTCAAGGAAGAAGCGCAGCTTGTTGCTTTTTGAAAAATCTCCCCCTGGCTACTTGACTTCCTTTTGTAGATCGTTCTTTAATTGCCCCTATTGTCCATGGTGGGTGGGACAAAAAGTTTCACCTTTCTGGCAGTTTGGAAGGGACTATCGATTCACTTTAGTTTCCTCGAGTCACACTACCAGGTGTACCCCTTTTTTCGGTTTTGGAGGCTTTTATCAATGCTTTTGTCATTCTCGATTCGTTGGGCTTTCTCAAGGGCCCGCCGTACAACGTAATTACTTGAACCGCCGCTAGTGCCTTCTTGAATTTCTAGATTCAATCCACTTGTATAAATCGTCTTACCCTTCTCTGTTCTGTGGCCACTAACTCGGAAGCAAACTTGGATAGTTTATGAATTTTGTTTCATATTCGGCCACACTTTTGGGTCCCTTGACTGTAGTCCAAATAAACTCATCCTCCTCCTTTCTTGGACTAAAGGTTGGGAGATACTTTTTTCATTAATTCCCTAGGAAAGTTAGCCCATGTCGCATACAGTATTGTTCTCTTTCCCCACTTTTGCCTTAATCACATTCCCATCTCGGGCCGTCCTTTCAAATTGAAATACGCAAAGTCACCTTGCTTTGTTGCGTATGTTCAAAGTCTGCAAGATGTTGATCATGGCCTCCAGCCACTGTTCGGCTAACATCCGCATCAGATCCTCCAGGAATTTCGGAGGAGCAAACTTCTGAAACCCTCTCAAGAGCCCGATCTTCTCCCATTTCAGGTTCCGGAGTTGATTCACAGGTATTTGAAACCTTGTTTGGTCCACGCAACCTTGCTAAAATGTTTTCATTTGTTGAATTGTCGTCGCCATTTGGTCCCCGGCTTCAAACGCCTCGTCCTTGCTCTTGTGCAGCTATTGTTTCCACTTTTCCTCTCTTGGCTCTTGAGCTCGTTTTATTCCCCACGTCCACGACTACGCCTCCCGTCCATATATGTGTTTTCCCTCTCTCTTTTCTTTTCTTTCCCCCCCAAAAAGGTAATTTAGTGAATAAATACAGTAAATTGACTAAAGTAACAAATTCCAGCATACCAAATACACAATTAAACATAGACACACATAACACACCATATATCGCGAAGACAGATGATCAAATACACAAAGGCATATCAAATTAGACAGATAGTCATATGCACAAATACACCAACTAACGTCATGTAACAATAATATAAGGGCAAATCAAAAGAAAAGGCGATATCATCCTAGTTTCAGTTGAATAACCCCGTCTGGTCTCTCACGTCACTTACTATCCAAACTAGATACCCATTGACCTCTTGTGCTCATTCAGGCCAGACAAAGCCTGTTCATGTTTCCAAAATACAAGTCTCAAGTACCTAGTAGCTTGCATCGCCTCAATTCTGGAGTACTCGGGCACGAGAATCCGAAATAAGATAGTTCACATCTCGAGCTGGCCAGTCCCAAGAGTAAACTATCGACAAATCGAAATTCCTACCCGACATACCTATCTATGGTCCTTAGATACCATGAGAAAGATTTAAGACCTATAACACTTCAGGGTTCATAGCTTATGCTCGAACGAGCACTCAGTCCTTCATACTTATTCACCACTTAGCCCAAGCTCACTCCGCGCAGAGACCACGCGAAGCAGGCTCTGATACCAACTGTGACAGCCCCACCTCCCCCTAAGGCGAACCAAAGGGTTCGGCGGACCGCCTGCCCAACTCTCGCCGGGACTCAGTCGTTCACTTAAAAACAAAATAAAACATAGGAATAAGTATAACGACAATCCAAAGCTTAACGCAAAACTTATGTCTATTAGAGTACAAACATCGAATATACAAAGGTTCTCAATTTTTCATTCATCCAACCCGTGCCAAGCACTAGGGCAAGAACCATTACAAAAGAAAACCAAGAAACTAGTCTAGGCTAGTCGACCCAAAATTCCCGTCCTGGCTCGCCTTCGCTGTTAAGGAAAACAAAACTAAAGGGATGAGCTAAAAGCTCAGTGAGGTTCCGAACACATATTCAACAACAAAGCCAATACATTAACCATCGATAATCAATAATTCAAGAAACATTTACAATGGAAAGCGATAATAACACATACATTAAAAGGATACGGGCTCACAGGGAGCCATTTGTTCGTTCGTTCGTTCGTTCGTTCTCCTGTCATTCCCCTTATTCCTCCAATCATTTGAAAATGCATTTTTGTAAGTAAACCCCTCGTTCGATCGTTCATTTCATTCACCCCCTCCAGGACGTTGGCCAGGCTCCACCAACCAACAAGGTAATACTCGAGTATACCAACGTTCACACCCAGGGTCACCATATCGCCCGACCGAGTCCGCTTCTGGCTCGAGTCGATCGGTAACGAAGGGCAGGGCCCAATTCAGCCAAAAGGCTTACATCATGCACAACTAATGTATCAATTATTAAATCGTTGAAAATTTCAGGTTTCATTTAGGTCGAGCGCGATAAAGTACACACTCGCCTAGAAAAGTCGTTTTGGAAATCATTGGAAACACTTAACACATTATCAAACAATAACAACAAGTCATGAAGTCAAGGAGAATATAACAAACAAGGAACACTCACCTATTTAAGCAAAATAATGTCCAAAGTATCCTCCCGGATAACACTTTCAATCGCCAAGAAACCCTAATAATAGCCAAGAGAAAATATTACAGTTAAACCCCTCTAAAGTTAAAGGGAACCCAAGAAAATCCGAATAACTACTTGTACAAAATATAAGTATAGTTTTGGAAGTGAAAAGAGTACATTTAAACCAAAGGCTATGAGTAAAATATTTGTAAAACTTATGCTTGTTCGTAAAACTTTGAAATCTCCATTTAAGTCGAAGTGACAAAGAAAACGTACACCGAGCAATCATTATTTTATTTCTCAAGGGTATAAGTTCGGCCAAATCCTTACTTATATACCTCGGTAAAAGAAGGTGCAAACATCCTAGATGGTTCAAGCGATATTCACTCTTAACCCTTACTCAAGTTGCAAGTATAGTTCTCTAGTTCTCGAGCATAAATTTGGGCAGCACGCCCTTTGTGTTTACCTAATTTTCCAGCCATTTATGGCTTCATTATTTTCCTCAGCCAATCCCAAAGTTATACACAATATAAATTCATCACAATAGCCATTCCATAGGCTCAAAGTCATATGAGTACAAAATCAAGTTAACAACATGTGCGGAAATGAGCTTTAGTAAAAGACAGATTTGACGGGTTTTACGTAACGGACACATCTGAAGCTACGCTTATCAGATTGGGATGTAATTTATACCGTTTCGAAGCTAAGACAGAGGGCTACAATTTTGATGAAGACAACTTAGTCCAAAATTCCAGTGTAACCTAGTCAAATTCCCAATTCACAGAACCAAGTTCCAACTAATCGGCTAATTAACCGTACTACCTTTAAATGGCCATATCGCAGGCTACCAAAGTCCGTTTAAGGCGTTGTTGGAGACCAAAAACTTTCATGAAGACCACTCAGTCCAGTTCTCACCCTAACTAGGTCAAATTTACCAAAACAACTCCAGATTTTCCAGTTCGAAATTCACTGCGGAAATCAACTAGCAGTCCTGCTTTATTCACTCATATCTCAGCACACACAACTCCAATTCAGGTAATTCCAAAGCCATTTGAAAGCTAAGATATAAGGCTATAATTCTTAAGAAGACATCATCAACCAATTCGGTAATATTCATGGTCAAACTAACCACTTACAGAGGCTTATTTTCATTTTCGGACAGAAACAGGGCAGCAGGGGTATTTTGGTCTTTTCATAGGTTACGTTGCTCCGATTGAGCTGAAATTTTGTAGGAACCTATAAATCATCATTCTCTACAACTTTTATGTTTTATATGAAGTCGAATTCATCCTCTATCATGATGAAACAAAAACAGGCAGAATGGTGTTTTGTGAGAATTTAAACCTGGAATTAGAACTTTGTTGCTAGAATTTCATGTTTGTTGGGTTTAAATCATCAAAACCTCCAACTAGAAACTTCATAACATCAATTAAAGGATATATGATCATAATCAAAGCTGAAAATGATCATCCCCCCAACTCCAACAAAACTCACTAATTAACCGTTGTAACTCAAAAGTAAAAGGTTCTAGCCATATTTAACCAAAATTGGGAAAAGAAAAGGGTGAAAAGCCATGATACCTTCCTAGGATGCTTGTAGGAGAAGACCACAACCTTTCCTTCAAAATCTTGCCATACAAAGCTCTAATCTTCCCTAAAAAGTAGTTTTGGTGAAGTGATTCACAAGATTTATGGTTGGAGTTTAAGATTAGGCAAGAAATTTAGTTGATGAAGATGAAGTTTCTCTCCCCTTTTTCTCTCTCTATTTTCAGCCAAGGTGGTGAAGAAATGGAGAAGATTTGGTTAAATTCTTGTTTTATGATGGTTGATACAAATTAGTCAAAGCTCCTTCCAATAAGGGCTTGACATGTGTCCTTTCTAGAGTTTTCTTCCTTCTTCGTTTGGCCCACCATGGTGACTCATGTATAAGATATTTTGAGGGTTAATTAGTCAAAATAGAATGAGGTGATTAAAGAAATAAAGTAGGGTTTAATCGGTGCACTCACTCGGTAACGAACGGTACACGTCAGTTCTAACCATTTTCCTTAAATTACACGTACTAGGGTTTTTACTTCCTATTCACTAACTTTATATCATAGCTTTTAATCACATATTATTTCTCACCTAAAAGTCACTCTTAAGCACCAAATTTGATCCTTACTCCATACCGGATAATTACACTACGGGTACACGGAAAACCCTATTTCACTTCGAATTGAAATCGGAAAGAAAACCCTAATTTTCTATGATCATTGGCACTTTTTTCTAGGGTGATTGAGTAGTAAGATGGTATAGAATAGTATTTTCCAAATAATTTTTAAATAAAAGTAAATTTTCAAGAAATATATAAGGAATTTGCAAGTCCTCACACTCTCTCCCCCTTAAGAAATTTCGTCCTCGAAATTTTTACCTTTAGATGGCTCAGGAGCTTGTTGGTTGTCTAAAGCATATACCCTTGCCGGTACTTTTGTTCGATTCCCTTTTTCATTCGCTGATTTTGGTTTAGTGTCCTCCACTTGCTGAGTACTACTTTTACGTGACCGTTTCCTCGGACAGTTGCTAACCTGGTGGTCACCATTTCCGCAAATCAAACACTTCCGGCCTTTCCTCCAACAATCACTCTCAGTGTGATTGGCCTTTCCACAGTAGCCACAAGTCAAGGAAGAAGCCACTTGTTGGCTTTTTTGAAAAATCTCCCCATGGCCTACTTGACTTCCTTTTGTAGATCGTTCATTTAATGCCCCTATTGTCCATGGTGGGTGGGACAAAAAGTTCACTTTCTGCAGTTTGGAAGGGACTATCGATTCACTTAGTTCCTCAGTCACACTACCAGGTGTACCCCTTTTTCGGTTTTGGGAGGCTTTTATCAGTGCTTTTGCATTCTCGATTCGTTGGGCTTTCTCAAGGGCCCCCGTAAACGTATTCACTTGAACCGCCGCTAGTGCTTCTTGAATTTCTAGATTCAATCCCTGTATAAATCGTCTTACCCTTCTCTGTTCTGTGGCCACTAACTCGGAAGCAAACTTGGATAGTTTGATGAATTTTGTTTCATATTCGGCCACACTTTGGGTTCCCTGACGTAGTCCAATAAACTCATCCTCCCTCCTTTCTTGGACTAAAGGTGGGAGATACTTTTCATTAAATTCCCTTAGGAAGTTAGCCCATGTCCATACAGTTTGTTCTCTTTCCCACTTTGCCTTAATCACATTCCACCATGCTCGGGCCGGTCCTTCAAATTGAAATACCGCAAAGTTCACTTGCCTTTGTTCGGTATAGTTCAAAGCTGCAAAGATGTTGATCATGGCCTCCAGCCACTGTTCGGCTACATCCGCATCAGATCCTCCAAGGAATTTCGGAGGAGCAAACTTCTGAAACCTCTCAAGAGCCCGATCTTCTCCTATTTCAGGGTTCGGAGGTTGATTCACAGGTATTTGACCTTGTTGGTCCACCAACCTTGCTAAAATGTTTGTCATTTGTTGAATTGTCGTCGCCATTTGGTCCCCGGCTTCAACCCTCGGTCCTTGCTCTTGTGCAGCTATTGTTTCCCTTTCCTCTCTTGGCTCTTGAGCTCGTTTATTCCCACGTCCACGACTACGCCTCCCGTCCATATATGTGTTTTCCCTCTCTCTTTTCTTTTCTTTCCCCCCCAAAAAGGTAATTTAGTGAATAAATACAGTAAATTGACTAAAGTAACAAATTCCAGCATACCAAATACACAATTAAACATAGACACACATAACACACCATATATCGCGAAGACAGATGATCAAATACACAAAGGCATATCAAATTAGACAGATAGTCATATGCACAAATACACCAACTAACGTCATGTAACAATAATATAAGGGCAAATCAAAAGAAAAGGCGATATCATCCTAGTTTCAGTTGAATAACCCCGTCCGGTCTCTCACGTCACTTACTATCCAAACTAGATACCCATTGACCTCTTGTGCTCATTCAGGCCAGACAAAGCCTGTTCATGTTTCCAAAATACAAGTCTCAAGTACCTAGTAGCTTGCATCGCCTCAATTCTGGAGTACTCGGGCACGAGAATCCGAAATAAGATAGTTCACATCTCGAGCTGGCCAGTCCCAAGAGTAAACTATCGACAAATCGAAATTCCTACCCGACATACCTATCTATGGTCCTTAGATACCATGAGAAAGATTTAAGACCTATAACACTTCAGGGTTCATAGCTTATGCTCGAACGAGCACTCAGTCCTTCATACTTATTCACCACTTAGCCCAAGCTCACTCCGCGCAGAGACCACGCGAAGCAGGCTCTGATACCAACTGTGACAGCCCCACCTCCCCCTAAGGCGAACCAAAGGGTTCGGCGGACCGCCTGCCCAACTCTCGCCGGGACTCAGTCGTTCACTTAAAAACAAAATAAAACATAGGAATAAGTATAACGACAATCCAAAGCTTAACGCAAAACTTATGTCTATTAGAGTACAAACATCGAATATACAAAGGTTCTCAATTTTTCATTCATCCAACCCGTGCCAAGCACTAGGGCAAGAACCATTACAAAAGAAAACCAAGAAACTAGTCTAGGCTAGTCGACCCAAAATTCCCGTCCTGGCTCGCCTTCGCTGTTAAGGAAAACAAAACTAAAGGGATGAGCTAAAAGCTCAGTGAGGTTCCGAACACATATTCAACAACAAAGCCAATACATTAACCATCGATAATCAATAATTCAAGAAACATTTACAATGGAAAGCGATAATAACACATACATTAAAAGGATACGGGCTCACAGGGAGCCATTTGTTCGTTCGTTCGTTCGTTCGTTCTCCTGTCATTCCCCTTATTCCTCCAATCATTTGAAAATGCATTTTTGTAAGTAAACCCCTCGTTCGATCGTTCATTTCATTCACCCCCTCCAGGACGTTGGCCAGGCTCCACCAACCAACAAGGTAATACTCGAGTATACCAACGTTCACACCCAGGGTTACCATATCGCCCGACCGAGTCCGCTTCTGGCTCGAGTCGATCGGTAACGAAGGGCAGGGCCCAATTCAGCCAAAAGGCTTACATCATGCACAACTAATGTATCAATTATTAAATCGTTGAAAATTTCAGGTTTCATTTAGGTCGAGCGCGATAAAGTACACACTCGCCTAGAAAAGTCGTTTTGGAAATCATTGGAAACACTTAACACATTATCAAACAATAACAACAAGTCATGAAGTCAAGGAGAATATAACAAACAAGGAACACTCACCTATTTAAGCAAAATAATGTCCAAAGTATCCTCCCGGATAACACTTTCAATCGCCAAGAAACCCTAATAATAGCCAAGAGAAAATATTACAGTTAAACCCCTCTAAAGTTAAAGGGAACCCAAGAAAATCCGAATAACTACTTGTACAAAATATAAGTATAGTTTTGGAAGTGAAAAGAGTACATTTAAACCAAAGGCTATGAGTAAAATATTTGTAAAACTTATGCTTGTTCGTAAAACTTTGAAATCTCCATTTAAGTCGAAGTGACAAAGAAAACGTACACCGAGCAATCATTATTTTATTTCTCAAGGGTATAAGTTCGGCCAAATCCTTACTTATATACCTCGGTAAAAGAAGGTGCAAACATCCTAGATGGTTCAAGCGATATTCACTCTTAACCCTTACTCAAGTTGCAAGTATAGTTCTCTAGTTCTCGAGCATAAATTTGGGCAGCACGCCCTTTGTGTTTACCTAATTTTCCAGCCATTTATGGCTTCATTATTTTCCTCAGCCAATCCCAAAGTTATACACAATATAAATTCATCACAATAGCCATTCCATAGGCTCAAAGTCATATGAGTACAAAATCAAGTTAACAACATGTGCGGAAATGAGCTTTAGTAAAAGACAGATTTGACGGGTTTTGCGTAACGGACACATCCGAAGCAACGCTTATCAGATTGGGATGTAATTTATACCGTTTCGAAGCTAAGACAGAGGGCTACAATTTTGATGAAGACCACTTAGTCCAAAATTCCAGTGTAACCTAGTCAAATTCCCAATTCACAGAACCAAGTTCCAACTAATCGGCTAATTAACCGTACTACCTTTAAATGGCCATATCGCAGGCTACCAAAGTCCGTTTAAGGCGTTGTTGGAGGTGTTGAAAAGCTAAGACAAATACCTACAACTTTCAAGAAGACCACTCAGTCCAGTTCTCACCCTAACTAGGTCAAATTACCAAAACATCTCTAGATTTTCCAGTTCAAAATTCACTGCAGAAATCAACTAGCAGTCCTGCTTTATTCCCTCATATCTCAGTACACACAACTCAAATTCAGGTAATTCCAAAGCCATTTGAAAGCTAAGATATAAGGCTAGAATTCTTAAGAAGACATCATCAACCAATTCGGTAATATTCCTGGTCAAACTAACCACTTACAGAGGCTGATTTTCATTTTCGGACAGAAACAGGGCAGCAGGGGTATTTCGGTCTTTTCACAGGATACATTCCTCCAATTGAGTTGAAATTTTGTAGGCACCTATAAATCATCATTATCTACAACTTTTATGTTTTATATGAAGTCTAATTCAGCCTGTATCATGATGAAACAAAAACGGGCAGAATGGTGTTTTGTGAGAATTTAAACCTGGAATTAGAACTTTGTTGCTAGAATTTCATGTTTGTTGGGTTTAAATCATCAAAACCTCCAACTAGCAACTTCATAACATCAAGTAAAGGATATATGATCATAATCAAAGCTGAAAATGATCATCCCCCCAACTCCAACAAAACTCACTAATTAACCGTTGTAACTCAAAATTAAAAGTTTCTAGCCATATTTAACCAAAATTGGGAAACGAAAAGGGTGAAAAGCCATGATACCTTCCTAGGATGCTTGTAGGAGAAGACCACAACCTTTCCTTCAAAATCTTGCCATACAAAGCTCTAATCTTCCCTAAAGAGTAGTTTTGGTGAAGTGATTCACAAGATTTATGGTTGGAGTTTAAGATTAGGCAAGAAATTTAATTGATGAAGATGAAGTTTCTCTCCCCTTTTTCTCTCTCTATTTTCAACCAAGGTGGTGAAGAAATGGAGAAGATTTGGTTAAATTCTTGTTTTATGATGGTTGATACAAATTAGTCAAAGCTCCTTCCAATAAGGGCTTGACATGTGTCCTTTCTAGAGTTTTCTTTCTTCTTCCTTTGGCCCACCATGGTGACTCATGTATATGATATTTTGAGGGTTAATTAGTCAAAATAGAATGAGGAGATTAAAGAAATAAAGTAGGGTTTAATCGGTGCACTCACTCGGTAACGAACGGTACACGTCAGTTCTAACCATTTTCCTTAAATTACACGTACTAGGGTTTTTACTTCCTATTCACTAACTTTATATCATAGCTTCTAATCACATATTATTTCTCACCTAAAAGTCACTCTTAAGCACCAAATTTGATCCTTACTCCATACCGGATAATTACACTACGGGTACACGGAAAATCCTATTTCACTTCGAATTGAAATCGGAAAGGAAAACCCTAATTTCCTATGATCATTGGCACTTTTTTCTAGGGTGATTGAGTAGTAAGATGGTATGGAATAGTATTTTCCAAATAATTTTCAAATAAAAGGAAATTTTCAAGAAATATATAAGGAATTTGCAAGTTCTCACATAGCTCACCCCACTCCTTTTGTTTTCCTTAACAGATCTAGGATGGAACAGTGGTCGAGAACATTCATAGCTTTCACTTTTATTTTGAACTTGTACTTTGGCTTGTATTCCTTTTGTTAGAAGACTTTACTTTTGCCTCTTGTAAACTTGAATTTGTAAGTTTGCCGCATAATATGTAAATTAAGTGTGGAGTGGTATGTTTGACTTTTAGCCTTATATTTTAAGTTTGGAAAGTGACCTGGCATTTATATTTCCATTTTGATCTATACCCTTTATTTCAGAGATATTTCATTAGTTATCTTGGATTGCTAGTCATTAGTCGACTGAGTCCCAACGAGAGTTGGACAGTCTGTTCGCTAATCCTTAGGATTCGCCTTGAGGAAAGGTGGGGCTGTCACATAAGACACAAAAATCATTCTATGTGTTTACTAAATAGTTATACACCTTTTTAATGTCCAAGTTACATAATTGTGTATTGAACATTGAATTTCTAAAATTTGTAAGTTCGTTTGAAAAACATATGAAATTTGACCACCCTTCTTCAGATAATCAAAGCAATTGCATACATAGATGGTAATAGGGATATTAGAGCAATAATTGGTTTTTGTGGGCCAAATTAGTGTTTAAATTTAGTAAATTGTCAGAAGTTGCATATTTGATTATTTTGGTAGGAATGATTATACATGTTTAAATTTTTACCTTCATGCATCGTTTAATACGTTAGAAATGTCTGGAATGGAAAGACCTTTCAAACTTATTCATCCCATTCAAATGCTCAGAATGGAATGAAACAATGAAGAATTGTCAAGGTGATTGATCTTACTATGGGTAAACTTTGTGGGATTGATTATTTGCTTTTGATGTAGGGCGCTGCTATATTGAAGGTATGATCTAGATCAATATTTATTCATTACCCAAAAAATAGATAGTACCATAGATGAGTATATTTGAATCATCCCACTCATGATGCCGAACAATTTATCTTGGAGGAGGTGTTCGAGAAGATTGGGAGTGTCATAACCTACTTTAAAGAACTTGTCAAGGAGAAGATTTATCATAATAATGTAACTGATAAAAATATCTTTATTACTAGAATAAAATTAAGCTGTTATTTGCTAAATTCCATTCCAAAGATATTGGAAAAGTGGTGTATGAAGGAAAAAGGCTGCTTGATATGTGGTTCTTGCAGCAGATGTTCAAGAATTTATTACCATAGCCTCCTATTAGACTCTTACCTATGGAGATTTGTGGCACCAAAAGTATATTAATACCCTTTTCTCCTAACCTATGAAGAGCATGAATCATTTTCCATACGTGTTCATCAAAGGAAAAAAAATCAACTAAAGTACTAAAATTTGACACCTTTTATTGGAAGCTGGACTAGTAAGATTCATCAAGCCAATATTTGTGGTGCAATGTTTAATTTTCCAACTTTTGAATAGGAAAGGAAAGTGAACTACCTATCTCAACATATGGCAACTGCACCGCCTCTATATAAACCAGAGGATTACTAAAATACCTTTAAATCTTATCTAGATTATTTAAAGAACATTGGTTCTCATAGCATAGATGTCGATATATTCACTAATTACATGCAGCTAATAGGAAACTATAGTACAAATTTGTCGTTTAGAGATGAACTTAGCTTGCCAATACAACTAAAGGATATTTATTTCTTAAAGATTCATAACAATTGCATTTTTCAAGATTTAAAACCTTAAAATCTAAGTTAAAAGCCGTATTGTGACGCACCGAATTTTAGGAGATTGTTTTCAAAGAGGATATTAAGGTTTGTTTATTTTGTTTTGTTATAAAACCTTGTTTTGTTTTAAAAGACTAGAAATCTTAAATTTTAATCAAAAATCCTAGTTTTACTTGTGATTAAAAGGTTGTTGTTTAATTGAGTTTATGTATGATAATGCATGCTTTATGATAAGTAATTATAATAGGTGGGTGGTTAGTAGACTCGTGAGGAGTAATTAAGCTTGATGGATTGTTGGATACATTAAGTTGGTGATCTATGGAATTGTAAAATCCCTCATGTTTTTCTTACAAATTTCCTTTTAGTTGTAATCCATTACGTTAGGATAGCTTTACTACGCATTTACTCCCTCAATAGCTGCAATCAATCATAGAATTAAGGGTTTTTCCTTTAGGTTCCTAGTTCGCGTACATTAGGGTTTTTGTGTATTTTGGTAGTGTGATCAATTGGTATAGACTGTGTACTAAATTTGGTGGTTAAGAGTGAGTTTTATATAAGAGAAAGTGTGTGATTAGAAGTGATAATAATAAGTGAGTGGATCATAAGTTAAAACCCTAGTACTTGTAAAATAAGGAAAAACGGGTTGAACCGACGTGTACCGTTCGTTACCGATTGAGTACACAACTTAAACACCCCTTTATTACCTTAATATCCTTGTTATTATTGCTGAAATATCAGCCCTTAATTATCCTAGAGAGGGCCAAAATTATTGACCAAAAAGAAAGGAAAAAGAAGAAAAATTGAAGACTTAATCTTGGAGTGACAAGTGGCAACCATCCAAGGGTTGTTTGACCAACCAATTTTCTTTATTTTTTTCACCAAATTCACTTCTTTTCCTCTTCATTTCTGCACATTCCAGCCGGGCTTCAAGAGAGAAAAAAACACAAGAGAGAAACCAGCAACCTTCACCTTGAATCCATCCTTGTTTGAGTGCAAGCAACCGAACTAAACCGATTAACCTCTCCTTTTGGTGCTTGGAAGCCTTGGGGTGCTGAAAATTTGGGAAGAAAGTGGTGTGTTTCTCACTTACAAGGGACCTTTGGAAGGTATTATGGCTGCCTATCCTTTTTCTCTTCCTTAATCTTGTTTAAGTTTGGATAGAAACTCATATTCTTGGTTTATGATGGTTAATTAGTTAGTTTTGAATGATATGTTGGAATGTTTACCTAGGGTTTAATATTTTCAGTTGTGATTATTGTTTTTATCTAGTATATGATGTTGATGAGCTTGGATAGGGACTTGGGGAATTGATTCAAGAGATAAATGTGAATTTCAAACATTGAATCATCAAATTTCCAACCTCAAGGATGAATCTGCCCTGTTTCTGACTAGTTTAATTCGTCCATGTTAGAGGCTGAATCAGGCCTATGTCAAAACATGAAAGTCATAGGAAATGGAGTTATATAGAAGCCTGTAAAAGTTTAGCTCAATCGGAACAATGTAACATGTGAAATGACAAAAATACCCCTGACTGCCAAATGCCCTAATTCGCGGGCAATTTTGAGATTTCATAGTTTTGACTTCATTTTTCACATTGATCCATATCAAATTAGCTTTTGATCAGAACACAAAAATTTAGGTCGATGTTTCACCTTTCCAACGCATTTGAAAATGTCTCAATCGGACTTTTGTAGCCTGAGTTATTGCCATTTGAATCCAGTGCTGACAACCAAACTGACAATGAAATTCTGGTTCTATAATCTGCAAATTCGACATGGATCAACTATGAACTTGGTTGACTTGCCTTCATGAAAGTTGTAACTCTTTGTCTTAGCTTCGAAATGTTACCTAGTACACCTTGATTCAACAACCACAGCTCTAGTTATGGTCGAAACCGTACAACCCATTTTCATACCGTTTTTCGTTGCGCGCACCGTTTTCATTTCCGCGCGGGTGCGCGTCCATTTCTTGGCCGGTTTTGCTATTTTGGCCGTTTTAGGCCTTATTTCCATTATGATGGTTGTTTGACTAATAGTTAAGTATAATCTTTTGTCACAGGCAGTAATGTTATTCTTGGTTTTGATGGTCACAAAGGACTTTGAAATATTTATCTAACTCTCTTCAAATATAAGTGTTTTTTGCCTATCAAAGAATCAGGTACGAATATGTCATGAAATGAAAATCAACCAAAAGGAGAAGCAAAAACAGGACACCCATGTCGGACGTCCAAAGGAATCTGTCGGACGTCCGAAAGGATGAAGAACATCAGGAAGGAGTTTCTGTCGGACGCACATCGATCGTGTCGGACGTCCTAAAAATTCCACAAAGTTTGGATGACTCTCTGCCAAGACTCTGTCGGACGCTCGCTAGGAAGCATCGGACGTCCTGAAGGATCGGACGCATGCTTCGGACGCACATCAAACTCATCGGACGTCCTAAAAATTCCACGAAGATTTGATAGCTCTCTGGACGACGTTCGGACACTGAAGCTCGGACGATAAAATTCCATCGGACGTCCGAACAACAACTTGACTGTTTTTCGGACGATGGGTTCGGACGATGACTAAACCGTCGGACGTCCGACAGCCCCAACGGCTAGCTGACTCTTCATATGCCTTCTATCCGTTGGAAGCATTAATGAAGCCCACTTTTGGTTCCCTTCAAATACAAACGACTCTGAAGCAGATAGTGACTTTTGCACACTTTGTCTACAAGATCTCAAGAGATATTTTAGCTAGCAAATAGTCTCCAAAGTTAGATTTGTTCTCTAAGTGGTGTGAATTTCCTGTGAGCATTTCTCTTGTGGTTGAAAGTTTCATTAGTGTAGCTTTGTTGAGGGTTATCTGAGTGATTGTAAAACTTCTTAGCTTGACTAAGTGAGGCTTAGGGCAAGGAGGAAGTGCTCCCTCCATTGTACATCTAGTTGATCATCTTTCATCAAAGAGAAGTTGCTCAACCTAGTGATTGGTCTTCAAGTTTGAGGAAAGCTTGGTAGACAATCGGTTTGATATTCTATCTTATTCTTTTTTGTTTAATAAAATTCTCATTGCTTATCTATACTTGTTTTTCGAATCAATATTGCTCTCTTCTTCTAATCTATTTGATTGATCTTTACTAGAAAAGAAGGTAAATTTTTTATTAAAGAAAAAGTGCATAAATTTGGTTAAGATTTTAATCAACCCAATTCACCCCCCCTCTTGGTTGTCTTTGGGATTTACAATTGGTATCAGAGCTTGGTCTCCTTGAGATTAAGCTCTAACGGCTTGGAGTAAAGATGACAACCAGTCATGCTATGTTTGTTGAGGGGCAATCTGTTACTAGACCTCCCATGTTCAGTGGCTCTAATTATGTTAGCTGGAAAGAAAGGATGATTATCTTTTTGCAATCTATTGATATTGAGCTATGGTTTATTGTGAGTGAAGGACCGCATGAAGCTAACTTTCTTGATGCAGATACAGGGTTGCTTCGGCCAAAAATGAGAGCTGAAATGAATGCTCAAGATAGGACTAACCTCACATTGAATGCCAAGGCCATGAATGTTCTGTATAGTGCCTTAGATTGAAATGAATCAATTAGAGTAAAAGGCTGTAAATCAGCCAAAGAAATGTGGGATAAGTTAAGAGAAATCCATGAGGGTGGTGACAATGTGAGAGAACAGAAAAAGGCCATCTTAGTCACAAAGTATGAATCATTTAAAATTGAACCTCTTGAGGATATTGACAAAATGTATTGCAGGTTCAATGACTTGATCAAAGATCTCGAGGTGTTGGGCAAAGAGTACACCTTGGGAGAGAAGAACAGAAAAATTCTCAATGCATTGGGCAAAGAATGGGAAAATAAAGTGACTGCAATAGAGGAGGCTAAGGATTTAAGTTCTGTGCCTATTGAATCTATCATTAACTCACTAACCTCTTATGAGTTGAAACTGAAATCTAAAGTGCAGGAGGAAGAGGAAGCTAGAGCAAAGAGAAACATTGCTCTAAAGACTACTCAAGGTGAAGATGATACAGCTCACTTGGATGATGAAGACTCGGATGGTGATGATAATGATCTTGCTCTCATCACCAGAGGCTTCAAGAGAATCTTGAATAAAAGAAAGTTTAGAAGGGGAGGACCTAGCAATCAATTCCAGAATCAGCCATCTATCGCAAAGTACAAAGGAAAACAGGATTTCAACAAGAAGCAAGTGGACAAATGCTACGAGTGTGGACAGCCTGGACACTACGCAAACGAATGCTCTGTAAAGAAAAAGAAAGATGGAAAAGCTGATCGAAAGCCAAGGTTCAATAACTTCCAGATTACATGGAATGAATGCAACTCTGAAGGGGAAGTTGAAGAAGAGGAAGAATCAGCTCAAATGGCTTTCATGGCTATTGGAGATAATGAGGAAAAATGCTCAAACAAGTCTAAATGGTTTATTGATAGCGGTTGCTCAAGGCATATGACCGGTGATCCCTCTTTGTTCATAAAGCTGAAATCAAAGTCAAGTGGAAAAGTGACATTTGGTGATGATGTGAAAGCTAAGACAATTGGAATAGGTGATGTTGGTAAGGATGGTGATACTTTTGTCCATAATGTGCTCTTAGTTGATAACTTAAGTTATAACTTGCTTAGTGTTAGTCAATTGTGTGATAAAGACTTGAATGTGTTGTTTAAAAAACATGAATGCATTGTGCTTGATTCCAAATATAATATTGTGTTCAAAGGAAAGAGGTTCAACGACATATATATTGTGGTTCTTGATAAAATTGATTCTTCTAGCTTAAAATGTCTTAAAGCTTCAAATGAAGATCCTTGGTTGTGGCATAGAAGACTTTGTCATTTTAACATGGATTTACTAAAGGAAATTTCGAAAAAGGAGTTGGTTAGAGGCTTGCCAAAAATCAGTTTTGATAAGGACAAAATATGTGATGCATGTCAATTTGGGAAGCAAACAAAAAATTCCTTTAAACCTAAGATGTGTGTATCTACTTCTAAACCTTTGGAACTCTTGCATCTTGATTTATTTGGTCCCACTCAAATTACTAGCTTGGGAGGTAAAAGATATTGTTTTGTAATTGTTGATGATTATTCTAGATACACTTGGGTGATATTTCTTGCTCATAAAGATGATGCCTTCAAGAATTTTACTTCATTGTTTGCTAAAGTGCAAAATCTGCTTGGGTTAAAAATTGTTAGGATTAGAAGTGATAATGGGACGGAATTCAAGTATTGTGGTTTTCCAGAATTTTGTGATCATAATGGTATAACACATGAGTTCTCTATTGCAAGGACTCCACAGCAAAATGGTGTTGTAGAAAGGAAAAACAGGACTCTTCAAGAGGCTGCTAGAACTATGTTGAATGAATGTAGGTTGCCTAAATATCTTTGGGCTGAAGCGGTAAACACTGCATGTTATGTGATGAATAGAATACTCTTGAGACCTATTTTAAAGAAAACTCCTTATGAGCTGATTTTTGATAAGAAACCTACGGTTGGTTATTTCAAAGTATTTGGTTGTAAATGCTTTATTTTGAATCTAAAGGAACATCTTGGTAAGTTTGATAAAAAATCTGATGTAGGAATATTTTTGGGGTATTGTGAGAATAAAAGAGGATATAGAGTTTTTAATAGAAGGACTCTTGTGATTGAAGAAGCTATACATATAACATTTGATGAAACCAATGATGATAATTCCAAAAGTTCGTGTGAGGATGATGATGTAGGTGTTCGAGAAGGAATGGAAAAGCTATCAATTGGAAATGAAGGAAGCTCTAAACCAGCAGCAACTGAAATGGAAAATGAAGTTCATAATGATCAAGAAGAGGAAGATGAAGACAAAAATGATGATCCACTCAAAGATCTTCCCAAGGCTTGGAAATTCAGCCAAAATCATCCAAAAGAGCTTATAATTGGTGATCCATCCGAGAAGGTAAACACTCGTTCCTCATCTAGAAAATTGATTGACAATTTTGCTTTAGTTTCTCTTTTTGAACCCAAAAATATCAATGATGCTTTAAAGGATGAAAACTGGATTTTGGCAATGCAAGAGGAACTTAATCAATTTGAGAGAAATGAAGTTTGGACACTTGTTAATAGACCTCAAAATCAACCTATCATTGGCACAAAGTGGATTTTTAGAAATAAGTTGGATGATAAAGGTGTTGTTGTAAGAAATAAAGCCAGATTAGTTGCTAAAGGATATGCACAAGAAGAAGGAATTGATTTTGATGAAACATTTGCTCCCGTAGCTAGATTAGAATCTATTAGAATGCTTCTTGCTTTTGCATGCTTTAAAGGCTTCAAATTGTTTCAAATGGATGTTAAAAGTGCTTTTTTAAATGGTTTTATTGATCAAGAAGTATATGTGGATCAACCCCCCGGTTTTGAAAATACAAAATGATTTCGTTCTTTGTTAAAGCAAAGTGATTTTGTTTTGCTCGAACTGCTGTGTGCTGTTGGTTGGGCAGCGGGGGTTGATAAGGTGAACAGGGAAGTAAGTGGAGTCTACGGACTATGAGTATTTTGGTTGATAGAGTGTCAACAGGTGGTCAAGGTGGGAATTGAACTGGCTTTAAAGCCACTTGTATCCTACCATTGTGATGTTACATTTCTGTTTATTGATGTGAAATATCTTGGTTTACATGTTTATTTGGATGTGATTTTACGTTTTACCCTGATTATTCACTAAGCATATAGCTTACCCCATTCTATTTGTTTTCCTTAACAATGGCCGACATGGGGAAAGCTCGAGAAGGTGTATAGACTTTAGGTTTATAGAATAGTTGATTTTACCCTAGTACTTGCTATAAGTTGACTAGTACGATGTATATATTTGTTGTGATGGTTATAGTTAGTAGCTTCTCTAGGGTTTACTTTCTGGTACTAATGGTGTGTATGGCTTGATGTAATAGTTTATACAACTTTTGAAGATGTAATAGTGTAAATAGAACTCTCTTTTGCGTGCAGTCTATTTTCTCGTTTTAAGTATCCAGTCCTGGCGCGAGTTAGGCAGACGATCTACTAAACCCTTTGGTATGCCTCTGGGTACGCCTTTGCTCCTTTTGTAGTCGAGCAAGTTAAGCTCCTTCACGTCTTCCATGAGGCAAATAGTGTGACGTCCCCACTTCTCCCTAAGGCGAACCAAAGGGTATCCGCGGGACGCCTGCCTAGCTCTCGCCAGGACTCAAGCAATTTCTGTTCAAGCTTATAGCGGTGCTAAAAGCCCACAACCAGATAATATAATACAATTAGTGCGGAAGCGTTCAAGTTTAACGATATATAACAATCACTCAATCCTTACATCGGGTTTCCATAATACAGCCCAAAATATACAATAGCCAAAAGTCTGGACAAAAGAGTTGGAACCCTATTACAAAAGTACACAAAAGAGAATTTCCTCCAAATCTCATTCCAAGCTCAAATCCTGTTAAGGAAAACAAATCTACAGGGTGAGCAAAACGCTCGTGAGGCCAAGAACACACATGCAAGCACATTGTTCAAGTAACAATCCCAATTTAACAAATAGAGCAATAATATTGTAATAAATAACAATTCGAGCGGGAAAAGTAAACAGAAACAATTCAAGGATATAGTAGCTCTCAGGAGCTAAGTTCCACTTGCTCTGCCGATGTCATTCGTATACCTTCCCGCGATGACACTCCATCAACCGGGTCAGTATTTCCATTCCGTAGATCACCACTTACTTCCCTCCGTCCACCGTGCACCTCCCGGGCCCGCAAGACATTTATTAGGCGATACTCCTCGAGTATGCCAAGCAAGACCTCTCATTAGGTCGAGTTTCATTATCTCATGGCTAGCCAAAGTTCCCGACCAAGCCATGCCGGCTCGAGTCCAAGGTCGGCCTATGAGTTTGGGCGTCCCCCATTTACATTTGAGAGTCGAGGAGATTCACTCCAACGACGTATGTAACCATAGCATACCATTTCATTTCATTCAATCATTCAATCATCTCATTTTATTCAATTAAGTCATTCATAATTCATTCATTTCATTTGAATCATGAGTCATTCATTTCAAATAAGAACGAGTACGGTAAAGTACACACTCGCCTCCATTTTCAAAATCTCCGAACAATCATAACAATTAAGCATGTATCAAGTATTCATACATTTGACACTCAGCAATATAAGTAATGAGTAAGAAATGTCCCTCGGAGCTTTAGGCATTCACTGGGGGATCCTCTTGAAGGTCCTCTTGTGTGCCTGAGCAATTAACAATGGACTATTACTGATAATCCTCAAACAATGAGGAAGGTCGTACCCTAGTACGAACTTAGAAAATATCTCAAAGATCGGCCTAGTTTTCTTTTGAAAATCGAGCTCAAAAGAGTTACAAGACTCGAGTAAATGAATCATCATCCTCAAAATCATTGGACGGAAACGAGTGTAAGCAAATAGATCTCAAAACGAATGACCGAAGTCGGAACAGGACGGGTGACATCACAATACGGCCGGATTCCTGGCCAGATTGGAGGCAGAGACCAAACCTCCATTTTTTTCAAATTCCATCACCAATCCGGCCTCCTATCCGGCCAAGAATTGGCCTGATTCAAGGCCGGATTCTGATGAATAGTTTCCCACGCGGATTTCTTTCAAATGGTCACAATTTTCAATTTTTGGTGTAATCTTTTGAAAAATCATAACTCACTCCCTGATTGTCCAAAATTGGAAAATTTGGTATCATTGGAAACATCTTTCAAAGTACTAAAAGTTTCTAGAAGACATCTTTCCATGAATTCAAGTGGAAGGCATTCAAATTTTGGCTTGAAGTTGATAACTTGCGTTATCAAGACAGGTTTAAGTTGGTTTTTGGCCAAATTTGAAAATTCGGCAAAATTCGCTCAATTTGAACTAGCCTTTGAAATTTGGAACTCTATTAGAGTTGTAATCCAAGTTTAAAATGGAACAAGCGGAATGAGAATTGAAGTTTTGACCACCAAGATATGGTAGCTCAAAGTTACCCAAATTTCCTTGTTAAACAAGGGTTTTCCAAAATCAAGTCATGAACTTTGGGAGTTTAGTTGATCAATGAAACGGCCTCGGAATAACACCAAAATTAGCAGTATTATACTACCATATAAGGGTTATTCCTCTACCAAATTTCATAGATAAATAAGCACGGAAAGTTGGTTAACTAAAACACCCAAGTTTCTAAAATTTCAAGGCAAAACTGCCTTGTGTACAAAATGTCCTTTTTCTAAGCTTTTGGCCACATCAAATCCTTGCAAACATCGTAAATTTTAGTAGACAATGTTTATTAAACATCCAAGATATGTTTGATAGTGATTAACACCAAGAATCTCGAATTAACAAGTCCCAATCGAGTTTAGTAACAATTTTACCCAAAAGGAGAATTTTCCTTCAAGAAGTCAGTTTCGAAATACGGCCACAAATCACTCAATTCAACTCGGAATTGGACGGGGTTGCTGGCGTTGGAAAAGAATTTCATTAATCTACATTTTCTCAGAAGAAACCATTTTCAAAATCCGTCCACAACTAGCTCACATTTGAGCATCAAGTGGTAGTTCGTGTTCTGCCCTGTAGTGAACCAACGAAACAGGACAGCAAATTCAAATGAATGGTTTGGCTCACACAAGTGGAACCAAGATGTGAATTTTACACCAATAGAAATCTGGGAATGTCTAGTTTCCAGTGCCACAAATGGCACTCGATTTCGACATCGGAGTAAAAAGTTATAGCCGAAACAACAGGACTGCCTGGGCAATCCGGGAAAATTTTCCAGTTCTGCCATACTTTGGAAATCAACACATTTGACCAACCAAATCATGTTATTTTTCAACGAAACTTTCTACACTATCCATATAACATATATACATCATAAAGAAGCCATTAGAACCTCAAAATTTTGCACCAAAGTGCAGAACAGGGCAGGGGTAAAATGGTCACTTTTGCTCATTGCACCATCCTTGAGTTTCTATCAATAACCCAACATTATCCCACCAATTTGAGCATTAAACCAACATTAATATCATCATCAATCATCAAATCAGTCCATCCAACCAAAGTGGGAGTTCATAGAGCCCACACAACAATTTTTCCAACATAACAAGCTACCCATAAGCATGCATAAGCTTAGATGTGCAATACTACTTCCATAAAGTAAGATTAAAGGGTTGATCGTCCATTACCTCTCTTGATGAACTAGAACAGAATTTTCGGTCCAATGAATGCCCAAGAAAACCGTGGAAAGCAGCCCTCTTTCTTAGCTTGATGTAATCTCCAAGTACTTATCTAAGAGTGGTTGAAATTTGAAGTGAAATGGAGAAGATTTGGTGAAGGAATTAAGATGGAATTGGAGTTGTTTTTCTCCTTTGATGGTTTGGCTGTTGAGAGTGAGGAGAGAAAGAGAAAAATCTGATGGAACTTGCTTCTTGAAGGTAGCTTAATGGTTAAGTATTGGGTGCACAAAGTCAACCGCAAATAGTGCGCGTGCGCGCGCGTTTTGTGCTCGATTTCTCTTAAATTTGTTGTACTAGTGCACTAAACCTCTAATGCACTTATATTCATATAAATATTATTCACTCTTACTTGCCCCTAACTAAGGATCTAAAGTCCCTCAATTAAATCACACGTGTGAAAACGCGTATTTCCAATTTAAGCGCGATAACGCGAAATCTCTAAGAAATTCTTATAACGATAGTACCACTAACTATCACTTGAATACTTAGGCATAAAACACCTATTTTAAGACCATTGTGCAAGCCTCTGATTTTCCAAGCTTATTGTATCCTGGAATCGATTATTGACTCCAATCGCGTATTCACTATTTTCACTTAACGAACTTCCAAAAATTAAATTTTGAAACAAGTCACTTTAAAAATATAACTAAGCTATAAATCCATATAATTAGGTCTAAAAAGGTTAGAAAATAATATTCAGGGCAATTGGCCAAATAAATAATTAAATGAGCTTGAATTAGGAGTTTAAAATAGATGAATTTTGTGAATCTTCACATGATTCTTGTATTACTTCCTCAGATCTCCAATAAATTTGTATCAGCGTGCCTTTCGGAAAATTATCGACGCGCAAGCGGTATACACTTACTTAGAACTCATTCACTTTTAATTCCTCAATTAACTTTTCTTTATCTACTATTGATCATTCTTAATTCTCCAGTATTAATACACTCCCGATCCAAATATAGCCTCGAAAACGTGTACTCATTGTTCCGAATGAAATGAAATTTTGAAAGGTGAATTTTCCAACAAAACGCTTTAAAATATAAAAGAGGCTTTGTTCCATATAAATGGATTTTTAAATGGTCGAAATAAATAATTCGGAGAAAATGAGTAAATAAATATTTAAGTAAACTTGTAATATTCGATAAATAAGAAAATTTTCGGGTCCCCACAAATAGACCCACTAATGGGTTAGCTCACTACAAGAGATTAGATGATTAGCTACAAAATGTTTAGTTATGAAGCAAAAATCATAGCCTATAATAATGTATTGACTACGAAACTATAATTAATAGCCAAAAGTTTCAATCTTTTGCCTCGGTTGAAAAAGCTCGTCAAAACAAACCTAATTATATCACTCAAGAGTAGTGGAATGATCTTTGCACATACTGGTCAAACCCCAAAATCATAGTAAGAGATCCCTTTAAGTACCTTTTTTTTTTACCTATGTCTTACTTTAGTATTCATAAGTTTGGCCAATTCATCTAATTGGCTAGTTACAATTCCTGTAATACAATGCATTAATATTCTATTGTATTGCTTTGTTTCATAGGCAAGGTGTGCACAAAACAAGGAAAATAAAAAAAAAAGTTAGAAATATTACACAACCAAGGGTTTGCATCATTTGTTGTAACCCACGAGGAGCTAGTAAATGCTAAGTGATAAATATATGTTAATATTGCTATTGTTATATTCTCTAACTATAGTTTCTTTATTTCAAAGTAAGAAAGAATCCAATGATGGTGAAGAAATTGATATGATCACAGTCTTCAAATATACTCATTATAACGAAACAAAAGGATGGTCAACACCATTGTCAGAGGCAAAATATGTAAGTATACCAAAATTTATTATAAAAAAAGAATAATGGTTTGTGGTTTTTTTTTTAACAAATGCATGTATAGAGTTCCTTAATTAAAATTTTAATGTTATCTAACATCTTTTGCAGAATGAAATGATAGAACTTTGGGAAAAATCAATTGAAGAGGGTAATCCTATGTCTCTAGATCAAATCGTTGATTAAGTTCTTGGTAAGAAATCAGGGTATATCAAGGGACTTGGTTATAGTCCAAAACCAATATCCATGTCATCTGTTTCAATACATGAAGAGAATAAGAAACTTGAAGAAACACTTAAAGAACATCAAGTGGAATGTGAGCTACTAAAAGAGCGTTTGGAATTGGTAGAAATTAAAATGCATCAAATGTCATCTGTGATGGAAAAGCATGGTAAACTGTTGGAGAAATTTTTTGGGGCCGAATATGCTTCAATTTTTGGCAATGGTTAGTTTCTTATACTTTGTTGATTTTTTTTGAATTCTTTTTATGAAAAAAGAGAAGTTTGAAACATTTCTTGCTTTAGTTTTTAATTTTTATTACTTTTGAAAAATTTTTATATTTCAGCAAATATATTTTTCATTGTAGCTACTAATTAGCAGATTTGAGAAAGAGATGGGGCTTGGATGCTGAGACGAACTAGCCATTGTGATTAAGCTTTGGTCTTAATTTTGATAAGGGCTTTTAATAATTCAAGACTCTACTTCTTATAATTTTAGTTTATTTTTACAAATCTTGGAGCACTTGTATAGAGAATAACTTATTAGTATTCTTCTATGGGTTCAATTGTTTTGAATAATATTATTGGAACTTTGATATTCAGTAGATTCAAATATATGTGAAATAGTAGACTTTTTTGTATTATTCAATTTAATTTGTTGTCTTATACCACATTTTATTAAGTTGTATATAATTATCAAGTAAAAAAATTGGTTACAAAAAAAAATCACGTAATAGATCATAAACCAACTGCTCAAAAATCGACTACATTTCTTTTAATATCGTGGAATGGTTTAGCAAAAGCTGATCAGTTTAAAATTTTCTCTCTCTCTCTCTCTCTAAAAATTTCTTCAGCTTGCTCTACGTTTCATGGCTGCCCTTTAGCCGTCGGCTGAGGGGCAAGGATCTCCTACAGAAAAAAAATCTTTCTCCCAACTTTTTTCACAACCTTCAACATCTTTTATCCCAATTCGGCAAGCGACTGTCTACAAAGGTGAAGCTGCAGTCATTTTCTCCAGAGCAGATGCAGAAAAACTTGCGAAGCCATTTCGATGGTCTTTAGTTGGAAAATTCTCTCATGGGAGACCTTCTTTAGAAGATATTCGCAAGTTCGTTGCTTCATTAAATCTAAAAGACCACATTTTCATTGGCTTGATGGATTACAGGCATGTTCTGATCAAGTGCTCCGCTGAAACAGATTTTAACAGGATTTGGATGAGAGGGATTTGGCAATTAGTCAAATTTCCAATGCGTGTATTTCGATGGTCCCAGGAATTTCATGTGCTCAGAGAATCCTCTCTGGTTCTAGTTTGGGTTGAACTTCCAAATTTACCTATCCATTATTTTGATAAACATTCATTGTTTTCCATATTATCTCCAGTAGGAAGACCATTGTTTTTGGATTCGGCAACGGCTGCTGGGACGCGTCCTAGTGTGGCAAGGGTATGCGTGGAGATCGATGTAGCAAAGCCTGTTTTATCGAGAATCTGGGTGGTGGTTGAAGGAGAAACCGGCTTTTGGCAAAAAATTGTACCAGATGATATGCCAAGATATTGCTCATCTTGCTAGAGATTGGGTCATTCATCTGAAAACTGCAAGAAGAACTTCATCGATGGTGGACATCAACACCAAAACAATCAAACCAAAAGGCTTAAGCATGGTTCAAAGCTATCTGGAAATACTCAGCATAAATTAGTCATTACAAATAAATGTAATGACTTAGAAGCTAAAGATAAATTATCAAAAGAGGGTACAACAGCTCCTGAACAAATGCAAATTTCTGGTGAGAAAGAAGACGAAGGAATTACAACAGCTGTAAGAAAGGAATCTGAGGGAACTGCTGACAAATGCAACACTGAAGCCAAAGGGAAAGCATCAATGGAATTCAAGTCAGCTACTGAAGAGGCACGACTTACGGGCGTAATTGAAATTGAAGGAACGTCAATAGGTGCAATGGAATATTCTAGAGCACTTGAGCAAAACGATGCAGTTGCCGACGCTTACACGGTCAAGGAGGGAAAAAAAACAGCAGCTTCAAAAACTGATGCACATCCACAGTCGGTTGCTGATGTCGCCATGCATGTCCATAAGGAGCATTCGGTAGTGGAAGACCAATTGACAGTTTGCTATGGAAATGATTGTGAGGGGCCACAAACCGACAATTCCAATGGGAATAATTCAGCGGGGCCCCAGCTTATTGAGGAGCATAACTTGGGATTAGTTTATAATGAAAGGTCCGACACCACTGAGATAGATAATCTTTATGTCGACTTGCGTGGAGCTGATGATGAAGATTCCAAATCCAATGCGGCTGATGAAGTAACTTTGCCAACTAACATAGGAAATTTATCTCCGAGATTGGTTATACCACGTGAGAAGTCGGTTGAGCCATCAATACACACTCTAAACATTGACCAATCTGTAGGTGTTCAAATGGATTGCCGACAAGATCGTTTTAAGGGTGTGCGAGCTGGCTTCCCATCCGACAGACAGCTACATTCAGCGACATCATCTCAAAACTCTTTCCAGGTTTTTTCTCATGATTAGTGGTTTATTTTGGAATATCAGAGGGGTTGCTAAAGCCCCTAATCTAAGAAGATTGATAAATTTAGTTCGTGCTTACCATTTGAAGTTTGTTGTCATTTGTGAACCAAAGTTAGACGTGTCTAAAATTGAGTCCATTCGTCTACGGTTATTATTTGATTATTCCTTTGTTAACTTATCGGGTGATATTTGGATATTCTATAGTAGCCCTTTTGTGTGTTCCATTATTGGTAGTTCGGATCAGCATATTTCCATACATGTTCAAAGTCAATTGTTTTCTTCTCCAATCATCATGTCTTTTGTCCATGCTAAATGTTCATTAGAGGAGCGGTGTGGCTTATGGTGTTCATTATTAAATGACAAGCCTGTTTCACTACCTTGGTGTATTGCGGGTGACTTTAATGTTATTTTAGCCCCTCACGAAAAACGAGGTGGACGTCCGTTTGCTATAGCGGAAGGAGCGGATTTCATGTCTTTTATGGAAGAGGCAGGGGTTTTGGATGTTGGCTTTTCAGGAGCTAGTTTCACGTGGTCTAATAATCGGAGAGGTAGAGCTCGGGTTTCAAAGAGATTGGATAGATTTTTAATTAATGGGTCTTGTTTGGATCTCTCAGACGTGATTTCTGTACTCCATTTGCCAAGACATCCCTCGGATCATGCACCATTGAAAATTACTTTTTCTGATCGATCAGACAATAGTCCACGACCTTTCAGATTTTTGAATGTCTGGACAAGCAAACCAGAACTATTGGATGTGATTCGACAGGCTTGGAATCAAGATGTGAGTAGATCTCCGCTACGTGTTTTGTGCTCTAAATTATTGGCAATGAGGAGGGCTATTCATACATGGAACAAGCAACATTTTGGGAATATATTTGATGTTGTATGTTCTGCGGAAGTGGTGGTCAAACAAGCAGAAGAATCGATGGATCAATATGCATCGGAGGAACTTCAGGTTGAGCTCAGTAAGGCTCAGGCAGAGTTGCGGAATGCATTGTTAATAGAAGAGCAATTTTGGAGCCAAAAAGCCAGGGCAAAATGGCTTAAACAGGGAGATCGCAATTCAAAGTATTTCCATGCGGTTGTAAGACAGATACGGATTAAAGGAATAATACACCGAATCAAATTAGCATGGACAAAAGACATGATGATTGGAGAAGAACGGAATTTGGGTGGACACCAATGCTGATATAGCAACTGAGGCCATATCATATTTCTCTAATCTCTTCACTGGCTATCTTGAGTCATCTTCTGATATGCGACATATGATTCTGCACATGATATCGGAAGAGGAAAATAGAAAATTGGAAGAAGTGCCTTCGATTGAAGAGATTCATCGAGTCCTGAAGTCAATGGATGGGGATAGTGCTGCTGGCCCCAATGGCTTCACAGGTAAATTTTTTACATTAGCCTGGGAAATTATTGCCCAAGATGTCTACAAGGCAATTCTCAGCTTTTTCTGTGGGGCAGAGTTGCCTCGATTTATCACCTCTAC